>NC_074716.1:51958948-52111448 GCF_947242115.1 Biomphalaria glabrata | reverse complement strand
TTGGAATATTATCAGCACACCGCTGTTATGAATACAGCATGTTGAGATGAATCTCATTAAAAATAATTAATTAAAATTGGACTATAAGTTTAAATAAATTACTTCAGTATATATGTACACGCAATGGACGGACCATGACCTTACTGAGAGCAACAAACAATAGTCGCAAAATATAATAATAAGTTAATCATGAAATATGTTTGATATTTGAGTACAGTTACATTAAATAATCATTTAATGGGGGGAAAAATATATTTGTTCTACTTCAAAATAATATAATGAGGTCAAGGGCAAGGCCACTCTATTACAAGCAGTGCTGCCAACTTTGAAACTCTGAACTGAATCAACAGAAACTCCTGAATATAAAATGTTTCTCTTCAATTTGGTGAAAATTAAGTCAGAATAACCTTTCATCATCATCATCATCATCATCAAACTACATTAGAGTGAGGGCTTGAGAGGCTCAAATCCTCTCTTGCAAAAGCCCTGGACAGAAAGCCCGCTGTCTTGCGTAGTGCATAAATGTCGAGATCGAGAATTTTGGGTTTCCCAGACCTGTCGAGACGGTGATCAGCAAGTCTGGGGCAGTCAAACAGAATATGAGGCACAGTTTCCTCTTCTTCCCCACTTTAGAAATGATTATATTACTGGTACTTTTATATTAAAAAACAGAGCAAGGCAAGCTAGATTTATATTATAAAGTTGTTGGTCGTATTAGACTGTGAATTAAAAGCTTATCTTATCTTATAAGATCCAGACATTACTTCAAAAAAGAAAATGATTACATCCTACACATATCCCTAGATCAATCTTGTGAAGCATATTAATCAATGACTAAAACTCTGGCAAGTCATTAATTTTCATTGCTGAGTCAGGCAACCCATTCCATGCACTAATAGCACTCGGGAAGAAGAAGCTTTTGTACAAATTTGTCCTAGCATTATTTTGAGTTCTTTTGTAAACTTCTTTTTCTTTTTTTAATTTAAAAAATGTGTAGTCATTGGGAGATAACTGGAAATGTATAGAATACAGAGTCTATAGGGAATTAATGTAGTCTATGAGAGTTTTTTATTTTAAAAATGTGTAGTCATTGGGAGATAACTGGAAATGTATAGAATACAGAGTCTATAGGGAATTAATGTAGTCTATGAGAGTTTTTTATTTAAAAAATGTGTAGTCATTGGGAGATAACTGGAAATGTATAGAATACAGAGTCTATAGGGAATTAATGTAGTCTATGAGAAATGATAAAAATAAAATCTCTTATTTAAATTAAGAATCAACAATAAATTATAAACATACTAAGAACATTCTCATCCTTTTCTCTTAATTAATAAAGATTTTTTAAAGGCCAAAGGTCATTTATCTGTGTTCCCATCATGCAAAGTGAATCTTTACAGCCATTAGGCTCTCCATATTTTAAGCCAAAAACATGCTCCCAAGGGCTGTAAAGATTCACTTGATGGGTAGATAGTCTCAGTTCAAACTTCAACTGTCAAAATCAAGAATGAATCCAAAAAACAATCTAAGTCAAAGAGAAAATCAAGTGCACTGTTCTTGAGTCCAAAAAAAACCTAGATTCACAAAACTGATAGTTAGAAATAATGTACCAGACACTTGATTGGAAAACCAATCTTCCAAAAAAAAAAAACACCTAGATTCACAAAACTGATAGTTAGAAATATTGTACCTGACACTTGATTGGAAAACCAATCTTCTAAAAAAAAACAACCTAGATTCACAAAACTGATAGTTAGAAATATTGTACCTGACACTTGATTGGAAAACCAATCTTCCAAAAATAAACCTAGATTCACAAAACTGATAGTTAGAAATATTGTGCTTGACACTTGATTGGAAAACCAATCTTCTAAAAAAAAACAACCTAGATTCACAAAACTGATAGTTAGAAATATTGTACCTGACACTTGATTGGAAAACCAATCTTCTAAAAAAAAACAACCTAGATTCACAAAACTGATAGTTAGAAATATTGTACCTGACACTTGATTGGAAAACCAATCTTCCAAAAATAAACCTAGATTCACAAAACTGATAGTTAGAAATATTGTGCTTGACACTTGATTGGAAAACCAATCTTCTAAAAAAAAAACAACCTAGATTCACAAAACTGATAGTTAGAAATATTGTACCTGACACTTGATTGGAAAACCAATCTTCCAAAAAAAAAAACCTAGATTCACAAAACTGATAGTTAGAAATATTGTACCTGACACTTGATTGGAAAACCAATCTTCTAAAAAAAAACAACCTAGATTCACAAAACTGATAGTTAGAAATATTGTACATGACACTTGATTGGAAAACCAATCTTCCAAAAAAAAAACCTAGATTCACAAAACTGATAGTTAGAAATATTGTACCTGACACTTGATTGGAAAACCAATCTTCCAAAAAAAAAAAAACCTAGATTCACAAAACTGATAGTTAGAAATATTGTACCTGACACTTGATTGGAAAACCAATCTTCCAAAAAAAAAAAAGATTCACCAATCTTCAAAAAAAAGCCTACATTCACAAAACTGATAGTTAGAAATATTGTGCCTGACACTTGATTGGAAAACCAATCTTATCTTATATATTACAGAATATTACAGACGTTACTTCAAAAAAGAAGATAATTACATCCTACACATTTCACGTGTCCATCTAGTCATGCATGTTAATCAGTTTACTGAAACTCTGCTAAGTCGTTGGTTTTCCTGGCTGACTCAGGCAACCCATTCCATTCTCTAATGGCAATCATTGAAATAATTGAACAAATGTTATCAAGTTATAAGGCAAAGAGGATTCATATCACAAGGAGGCAATCTTAAATTCCTGATTTATTATAAGAACAAAGAGGAACATTAGTTTTAGATTTTTTAGGATAAAACTTTTGATAATACCCTTACCCTAAAGTTAGACATTTATCACACTTTGGACTTTATCACAAGAAGTGAAGAAAAAAAATACATTTATACAAAATGATTCATTTTCTGGAACCTTGATTGCAATTATGGCTCACACTGATTGGTACAGAGTTTGATAAATGCCAGAAGTGAGCTAAATTGATTTCTAATTGTAAGCCAGAAGTTAAAATGATGGTCTCCCTTGGCCACAGTATTACTTCATAACACCCATGAATAAGATAAGATAAGATCATTTTAATGGTCCAAACGAATGGAAAATCAGTTTGACTACAATGGTCCACCTCAGCATAACTGCTATAACAATAACAGTATAGGAGCAAACACGGAACAACATTCACACACAAAACACACAACCAGTGCTTTATGAATTAGGTTTCTATGTACTTCTTGGAGACATTTGGCATGCCCTTTGGACTGTTACCACGATAGTCCAGAGTTGAACCAAATCGCCTGCCGACCTGCAGGAAGTTAAGGCTAGGAAATAATAATTTTCATTTTTGAAGGAACGTCTAAAACAAACAAGCAAACAACTTCCTGTCCTAATCCAATATAAATACATAGGCTATAAATAGACTAGTCGAGGTTTAAACTTTTTTTTGGACACAGGTCATGATATTGAGTGAATTTCAGTAAAAAAAAAAAGGGGGGGGGGGTTTGCAAGTTATTTATGTTAATGGCTTTACATAGATTTGTAATGGCATCATTAACAAAAATAATCAACTTAAAGATTTGATACAAAAGAAATACATTTTACACTTTTTAAATAGTTTAGTGACATTTACTGGAATAATAAATTAACAATCTTTGGAGAAAGTTTTTTTTCTGTCCATAAATTTAACATGAAAATTTCATTTAAAAAAAAAACAACATTAAAAAACAATATCATCGGCATCACTGTCATCAAAATTTGGAATCCTTCTGACGGTGTAGTCATCCTCAATGACAGGCAATTCCTCTGCAAGACCCCATTTGGCTGAGAAGTCTGTGGCCAAGACAAGATTGTAATTCAATGAAATTATTAAGGCTACTTAGTAAATTAATGTGTCATGGTGGCTGAGTGGTTAAGCAATTGGCTACTGAATCTTGGGGGGTCGAATCTTGATAAAGACTGTGGTTTTGAATTGCCGGATTTTTAGGGCACCCCAGAGTCCATCAAACTCTAATGGGTAGCTGACTTTAGTTGGGGAAAGTAAAGACGATTAGTCGTTGTGCTCGCCACATGACACCCAACCATTGGCCAAAAAAACTGAAAAACCTTAATATCATCTGCCCCATAGATTGCACGGTCTGAAAGGGAAACTACTAGTAACTAGCAAAATGATCTTTATGTGGACAGGAGTCTATCTCCAAAATAGGACTTCACAGCAACATGAAAAAGTGTTGTATGTGATGAACTAGAGTTGTTATGCCTGATAGAGGCCAATGATGTTCCCTTAATCTTTCTTTGTATCTCATTTATGTATTCACTACATCACAATTAGCATTACAAAAGAGCAACTAACAGATGTGCTTCAGGAAGTGTTGTTACATAAATGATTAGAAACTGTCATTGTTTATTTATGCCCTTACATAAATACACAATGTAAAGGATTAGTTAATCAATTTCAAACAGATGCTAAATATCAAGAATACATGTAAACTGTAACAATAGTTACAGGCAAATAGAAAATCCGAATTCTTTTTAATGACGGCAAGCAAAAGTTATGTTTATTTAAATAAATATGATCTTGTGTTTTATTGTAATCAATAAAAGAATTTGAATGCTAAATTAACTGATATACAATTACAGCAATGATTTCAGAAAATAGGAATTGAATTTCTATATCTAAGTTTGGCACTCTGATATGTTTTTCTGTGCACTTTCTTTGAAACTAAGCGTAAATTAGTTGCAGCCAATTCTTGCGCACAACCACTTAACTCATAAGCGTAATGCCTCAAAACATAAAAGGTAACTGACCTTGCTCCTTAGGAACATTGTTATGAAACTGTGTAGACCGTGCATTGCCGAGTCTGGCCAGACTGTCATGTTTTGTTGCCTGTTGAACCAGGCGTGGAGAGCCAAGCCTGTCACTCACCGTGGAATCTGCATCATCATCCGAAGGTGCCAATTTATTGGAACGAAAGATGCTGCGCTTCTTTTTCCTACGTGTCTCAGGTCTGTTCGACTGATCCACTTTTCCAAATTTATCATCTGGAAGAAGATGTCAAAAGCAGACGATAAGAGAATAATCATCATCAACATCATCATCAAACACACACAAGCAAATTAAAAAAGAATACTTTTTTAAAAAACAAAGCTTAATATGAAAAGAAAAGCTAGTCTAAAGGGGAAAATCTCCATCCTTAAAACTATACCTAGCAATAATGTGCATGTTATTTCCCTTATTTGATATCAAACAAAATAATTAGTTACCACTAATTAATTGACTGGAGGCACGATGGCTGAGCAGTAAAGCGCTTCACTTCTGAACCGGGGTCCGGGGTTCGAATCCTAGTGAAGACTGGGATTTTTAATTTTGGGTACCAGACATTAGTTGGGGAAAAAGTAAAGGCGGTTGGTCGTTGTGCTGGCCACATGACACCCTCCTTAACCATAGGCCACAGAATCAGATGACCTTTATTCATCTGCCCTATAGACCACAAGGTCTGAAAGGGGAACTTTACTTTACTTTAATTGACTAATTGAGTATTTTTGTTTATTGATTCATTTTTGTTAGGTACATAAATAAGTGTTTAAAGTATCAATTTGATTGGAGAATGCGTGGGGGAGACATAGAGTTAACATTTATTTAATGGGACTAAACCCAACAAATTTAGCCACATCTGTGAACACTGAAGTATTAGTTTTCTTTGTTGCTATTAAACAAAATAATGAATTACCAGTGATTAATTGACTAATAACTATGCTTCAAAAAACATTAATTTGTATTAATTTTACATAAAAAAACGGTAAAGCCATTTTTAGGAAACAATCTCATTCAAATCTGAATGCATAAAAGTAAAGATATCAAGTAAAAATAAAGTTATTAATTAATTTAAAATAATTAAGTACAAGTGAAGACGGCTGACTGGTTGTAGGGTATGTGCTTTGGACATTCAAATCTGAATGCATTAAAGTAAATCCCTTATCGTCATGTGGAAAGTTTGGACTAGGAAGTAAATTACCTTCAACTCTAAAAGTACATCTGAAAGATGTAAAACATTTAACAAACAAACAATCAGCAAAAGTAACAATTAGTTTACTTCATTCTTTTACAGCAGTGTTTCCCAAACTTTCTCCTTAAAAGAACACTTCACACATTCTGAGTGTTTAGCGGAAAACTTTGCTTATTTGTTTAGAGAGATTAATCCCCATGTTGGCTTCTAGTTAATTAATCCAGTAGTTCCAGGAACACCTATTCAGGCCTTGCAGAAAACTAGGGTTCTGCGGCACACATTTTGGGAAACAGTGTTTTACAGTACTTATGAAAATGGTTTACCTTTATTTTTGGTATCAGAGCTTTTCTTTGTAGGCGTTTCACTGAGTCCTCTCTTGACCTGAGAACTGGAGTGTCCATTTAGAAGTCCACTGCTATAGAGCTGCTGTACATCTCTGATCTCTTTGTGCAGATCTCTTGGGGACTCGTCGTTGTCCCTAGATGATGCATCGTCATCGTATCTCGGACTGCGAGGGAACCGGAGTGTGTCTTTTAGGATACTGCTCTGTGAGTAGCCCCCATCCGCTTCCTCATCATCATCATCATCCATCTCCCTAGAAATCGGTTTCTTTTTACTTTTTATCTGATTACTCTTTGTTTGTTTTGCTAGATTCAGGTTACGTCGGTTTTGGTACGAAACAAACCTATCTCCGTTGTCATCACTGACCTCCTCAAGGTCATCCCTCTCTGTACTGCTCTCACCCTCCTTCTCCTCATCGAACCTCTTAAGGCTGGGAGGACTGATGTGTTTCAGAGTTCTACGATACATGGAATCCTCCCGGTCTAAATCACGTGGGAAAGTCTCATACCCTTTTTGACTGTTTTCTTTACCTAGTTTACTATCAAATTGCGATGACCTTATGGTAAGATGGTTGCGGCTGAAATCACTATTGCGCCCTAGTTTCCTAGAGTCATATGTATCTTGATTAGAATAACTTTCCTCCTCTTCATCTATCTTGCTAGTGTTGACTATTTTACTGATTTTTGGCTTGGTCATGCGAGGGGTTAGCTCATGCACTTCTGACTCTCGACTAAAGAGCCCAGGCTCGTGAAGGAAGAGCCCAGAGTTCCAAGAGCTGTTCTCCTTGTTGTTTGTGTCATCGTCACTGTTGGCGGGCAGGTTGTAATCAGTCAGTCTCTTTTTTTTCTTTCTGAATTTTTTATCACTACTCTCTGGCGGGAGTTGCGATAAGGGAGGCAGGGCCTGGCCGCGGGTGTTTCGCCCAAATAAACTCAAGGCACCAAGCTTGACTTCACTGTTATTTCCTCCTCTCGTGGCCCTGCTATCTTCTAGGTCGTAACTTGTCAGTCCCATTTTGGGGCCTGCTTTAAGCTTTTCTGGGCTGTGGTTGGTAGATCTAATAATATCTAGATCGTCAAGGCTTCTTTTAGTATTTGAACTATCTAGACTCCTCCGTCTAATAATGGGGTCACCCATACTTTTTCTTAGCCCATCGCCACGATCTAACGCATTCAATTTTTTGTCTTTTGAGTGTTTCTCAGCTTTTAACATTCTTTCCTGAAAAGAAAAATGTATTTCATATCCTCATTCCTTAGATCAGAAAAAAAAAACTCAGTTAAGATTTTTTCATTCCTTAGATCAGAAAAAAACAACTCAGTTATGATTTCTAAATAAAGATTATTTAGTAAAGTTTAAACTCAAGTCTTGTGTTTTTAAGTACTGCTTTTGGTATATGAGTTTTACTAGGCAGATTTTGAGATGGTTAAAATATGAACTCTAAGAAAGACATAATGACAGCAAAGTGACTGCAAAAGCCTGACACATGAGATGAACTGTATATTTGATATGAGATCAAAAGGGAATCATACTAGCTGTTATGTTAAATGATTGATTGCAGATTTAAAAAGGTGTATGGCAGTGATAGTTTTGTTTGCCAAAATACCAAGCTTAGTTTATTCACAATGTCATATGACATTGTCACTGTTAAGAGAGCTATTCCAACTTTAAATTTCACTTTTAAATTTCTCAGAAATATTTGATCAGCCCAGACTTACACAATGCCATCTTGACACGACTGGAAAGTCACATGCCAATTGATCTGTATGAATAAATAGATGCACTGCACGTAACAGAAGGGTATTAGTCTGGGGCTTTTAAAATAGAGGATTTGAGCTGCTAAAGCTTTCACTCACATGGAGTTCAATGACATACATGGAGCTTAATGATAAACATGGAGTTAAATGATAATGATGATGTTACTTTTCAAAAAATTATGCCAATAAAAACTAAAGAACCTTCTTTTCCAACTGGGCCAGATCCAGAGCTTTGAATGGGTTCCCATCTACAAAATCTTCCTCATCACTTTCTGCTTTCTTTGGCAAACCCCGAGCAGTTCTCTCCAACTCCTCTGCTTTTTCTCTACAAGGACGGAACATTTGTAATAGTGTCAAAACTGGGATGGAACATTTTTAATAGTGTAAAAACTGGGATGGAACATGTGTAATAGTGTAAAAACTGGGATGGAACATTTTTAATAGTGTAAAAACTGGGATGGAACATTTTTAATAGTGTAAAAACTGGGATGGAACATTTTTAATAGTGTAAAAACTGGGACATTTTTATTTTCAAATTTAAAAAGTTGTTGACAGAGACAGAAAGGGAGATAAAAGAATTAAATTTGATTAGGAATTTGTCACTGGGTTATTTTATATGTTATGAATGTGGCTGTGGTTATCAATGTAGGCGTGGTGGTGACATTGGGTTCTTGTTACAAATCACTGAATAATGAAATGACGCTGGGTGTAGCAGACACAATAAGTTTAATATAACACCACATAGTGAATACACCATACAATTCGACCCAGGAATGGTCAGTATTAATCCAACAGTAATATACGAATATCACAACTTAGTACTTATTCTATAACCAACTACTTTAAACATCTAACTCTACTGCTTATATCTTAAGTGACTCAATACAAGTGCTTGCTACAAGATCTCTATGTGGACTGACTGCCTTTAACTCTCTGGTTCACCTAAGGTCAAAAGTGTTCACCTTAGTGCAACATGGGTTGTGAATAAGATTCACAATATGGAATTAACATATACAATACAGAATTAGGGTTTCTACTCTATGGCACCAACTTTGAGGTGGTGACAGAATTCTATTCTGTTGACATTTTCAAAAATCTTTAGGTTCCTAGCACAGATCTCTAAAACAGACTTCTTCTTCTTATCTTATATAATACAGACGTTACTTCAAAAAAGAAGATGATTATGTCCTACGTGTCATGCATTTAGTCATGCATATTAACCAATGACTTAAATTCTGCCAAGTCACTGGTTTTCCTGGCTAGCTCAGGCAACCCATTCCATGCTCTAATAGCACTAGGGAAGAAGGAGTATTTGTACAAATTTGTCCTAGCATATGGGACGAGGAATGTGCCTTTTCTCAAGAGCTTATAAAAATTAAAGAAGGAACATGCAAAAAAAAAGGTAATTAGACAAAGAGCATAATGAATAACTTTTTTTTTTTTAGCATGGTCTAGATTGGGGAAAATGTCAGAGTAGACTACTAATAAGCATGGTCACTTTTTATCACGGTTTGTTAATTTATTCACTTATCTCGGGTCCATCATCTGAGATGAACTCCAATTGGTGACAAGGCAGGGAGACCTAGGTCTCCCGTAGTGCCCTGGTAAGGAACTCTGCTGTTTGGCGTAGTAGTGGTCCATCATCATCATGTATGTCCACTCTAAACTCACCTTTCTTCTCTTTGCTTCTTTACTCTGGCCTTTCTTTCCTCTCTTTCCTTCTCTTGGGCTTGAGCCTGGGCTGCCATGTCTTCCTGGACTCTGGGAGAGAGAGTCTCCCATGATTTCTTGATCTCATTCAGAAGCCAGGTCAAGCCTTCGGATATTTCCTTGTCCATCTTGGCACCAACACCTTTCAGTGCAGACACCATCACCTGGGAGAGAAAGAAAGTAAACTAAATGATCGCTCTGTTTGATAAAGTAAAAAAAATAAGTTTGCATACTGTTGTGCCACAATTAAGAATTAGTTTTTTGTTTCGTAAATAGAGAAGTTTTGACTTAGAGACAATGACGTGACTAGTAAAAACTAGACTAGGATTTTGGTGAGATATCGAAATATCAACCGATGTAAACAAAATACTAATGGATGGCTTTAGAGATAAGGAGCTTTTTATGAACGTAGAGATTTAGCTTGACAACATTCGACGGTTCTCAGCGTTATTATTAAACTTCTTGTTCGACATTAAGTATCAGTGTTGACTACCTTATATTGCTAGCCTTTGGCCTGTGTTATAGAAGTTTGTGATTTGAATGTTACCTCTGTTTGATTTATCTGCATAATGCACAGTGTGAAAGCAACTTAAAAATACAATAATCAACAAAGTTTTTTTTTGTAAGTTGTTTTTTATTTCCTCCCTATCATGTTTTGTCATTGTGAATATAGCTCTTTTTTTCCCTACACTGATCCGGAGTTGGAAAGTTGGCATCACCCTGACCTGTAATGTGTTTCTCCTCTCTGCTAGGGCAAATTCATTTAAATACTCTTGCTGTCAAGGTTTCATTAGAGGATGGAAGCGTAGTCTGAATCAGAAAAGGAAAACCAAAACTCAAGAATTTTAAATCTCTCATTAAACTTAGCTTCTGGATTTACTTGTGGAAATGTGAAGAACATGTTCATCTTTTTAAAAAGAAACATCTGTAGTTTATCAGATACTTGTTACAATGGGAGGAGCAAAGAGGCTTGACCTACTCTTAAACTTATGACGTAGACAGAAATAAAATGTTGATGTCAGACAACAATGTGGTATTGTTGACTCTGAATAAAAATAGACTAGAGTTTGTAGACACTATAAAATGTACCAAGTCAACTCATTAAATTATACAAGTTTAACAAAGCAAATATATTTTGTTATATATATATATATTAGATACAATAGTGTGATTTAAAGTTGTGTGATTTAAACTTGTGTGATTTAAACTTGTGTGATTTAAACTTGTGTAAGTTATTCCTGTTGTATTTACCAAGAAAGTATTCACAGTTTCTATGATTTGTTCTGTTTTATACATTTTAAAAAGTGAAGTTGTTTAATATTAGGACAGCTGAAATATGTCAAGACAATTTAAGATACACTTTATCAGTTCAGAGGTGCAGTGGCTGAACGGTAAAGCGTTTGTCTCCTGAACCGGGGATCCTGGGTTTAAATCCTGGTGAAAACTGGAATTTTTAATTTCGGGATCTTTGGGCGCCTCAGAGTCCACCCAGCTGTAATGGGTACCTGACATCAGTTAGGGAAAAGTAAAGGCGGTTGGTCGTTGTGCTGGCCACATGACACCCTCGTTAACCGTTGGCCACAGAAAACAGATGACCTTTACATCATCTGCCCTATAGACCACAAGATCTGAAAGGGGAACTTTCCTTTTTTTTTTTTTTATATCAGTTCAACTGATGGTAAAAAACGCAGTGTAGTTTTAAAGCTTCAAGAAGAACACATTGGCTCCTCCTTCGTGCCAAGCTGTAACTGAATAATGATCTTACCATCTTGGAAGGACAATTGTTGCTGTTGACAGTTTTTTCTATGTCCAGTCCTCGAACTATTTCTGTTTCCTTCATGTGTTCTTTATCCACTTTATTAGCCAATCTGAAATTTAAGAAGCACTTAACATTATTTGATAAATTAAAACAGAAATAGCTCAGTCATAGGATGGTCCCAAACCCGGCTGAGAAAGGTGGAGGGTTGGGCGTGGGCTAGCTACCCTACCCTGTCGAAAAAAACACTAGCTACAGAAACATCAAATCAACAGACGTCATGGACCTTGGAAAAGTTGGACCTTCAGCTGGAAGGTTTATGACACATGTCAGTGAAAGTCAGAGTCATCTGAAAGTCAACAGGCCGAAGAACATCATCTCTACCAGGACCATCACTACCATCACTACATGAAATGTCCGGATTATGTATGAGACTGGGAAGACAGCACAAGTGGCAGCTGAGATGAAAAGATACAACCTCACCATCCTAGGAATCAGTAAGTCAAGATGGAATGGTTCCGGGCAGAGAAGACTGGCTTCAAGTGAGCTACTTATATACTCACTCAAAACAGAAAAGATTTGTCACGATTCTTTGCCACGACAAGTTCTGAAAACATTTTTTGTTTGTAATGAAGTAAGTTGCTGAAGGTATATGGTAGACATATTTATTTTTATTATTTTAAGTGTTTAGCTGTTGCTGCCTGGTCATGTGGTATGTATTTCAGACTGTCACCACAATGTTCCAGAGTTTCAAACCCTGCCCACCGCCATCCAACAAGAGGTCACACCTAGGGCTTGATAATCTTCATTTATGAAGGAACTTCCAACATGTATAAAACAAGCAAGATGTGTAGGTTGTTAAGAATTTCTAATTGTTAAGTTTGTAACAATGTGTTACAGAGTTTACTATCATCATCATCATTCATCATTGGCCTCCTTCAGTCGTAGAACGACTATGGTTCATCTCAGAGCACACGTCCTCATGTGGCTGTGGAGCCCTATTTTGGAGAGACACAGATAGCGAGATGAAAGCCTGGGCATTGTTTATGGTCGGAATGATGTCGCCCACACAGCAGTTCCCCCCTCTCCACACAGCTGATGTGACCAAAGGAACGGAATATCCAATACAGTTTGGGATCAGTAGCGCCGCAGGATCTGCCAGGCTGTAGCACGGTGAGGAAAAATCAAGAGCTGGTGACCCTTACTATCATAAATTAACTTTGATTTCACCATTTGAAGAGAGCGACTTAAAATGTCCCCTTAAAAATTCAGACCCAATGAAACAGCTTTAATCAAATCTTAGTTGGCGATAACACATTATACAAAACATATAGCATCAATATGACTGAAAAATTCTAGTCAGTCAAAACCTCTCAATAAAATGATCTTATCTTATCTATATCTTCTCTGCCACCCAACAGGCAATATTAGCTAAAGAGTGAAACTTTAAATGTATTACAGTATTTTGGCATAAACTCACATTAAAACAGGTTTTCCAGCTACTTTTGTGTTGCTCAGCGTTTCTTTGAAAACATCTCTAGCTTCCTTCAGGCGAGACTCGGAGGTCGAATCAATCACAAACATTAGCCCGTAAACTTCAGCAAAGTAGTTTTTCCAGATGGGCCGGATGTTCTTCCCACCGCCAACATCAAAGACGGTCACATCACAGTTTGAATTGGTGAACTTGACATTGCGGAATCCAACAGTAGGAGCAAGGTCAGGGTCAGGTTTTTCTAAACATAAGTAATAAGTGAATGCCATCATATACACTGTTTGGTCTAATAATTTTCTAAACATTGCTGAAAAATAATTTTTAAAGTTACAAATACTTACACAATTACATAAAAAGAAACAAAAGACTCACCGCCTAAGAGAACAGAAGATAGAGTTGTCTTCCCTGCATTATCTAATCCTACGATAGCTAATGTAATTTGCCTGCACAAGTTAAAACAGCACTTAATAGTTAAAAATAAAAAGATATATATATATATAACCAGATTAACAATTTTTAATTTGACAACTCCATGGATAAATAAATAAATTATAAATTATGGCTTTTATATAGCACTACTTTCATGCTTATAGCATGCTCAGAGCACAAAGGCCCAATCTCATTTGTGGACCAGTGGGGGGATAGGGTATCTAGGAGAAGGTTTTTTTCGTGCTGCCTTTGGGCGCTCAGTAAACACAACTCTGCCCGAGTCGGGTGTCCAATCTCGAGCCCCCTTCATAGGTAGCCAAGCCAAGCCAAGTTCAAGCGCACTTAGCCTCTCGACCACATTATAGATTATGTATAGTCTATACATTATACGTAAATAGAAAGGTTAAAAGCACAGTTTAGCATTATACATTTCTAGCTTAAAATTGTTTTTTCGCCAACTCTTATTCTGATATGTAATAGAGTGCTTACTTCTTTGGTACAACCTTCTTTTTGTTGACTGACACACAGTTCCCCATTGAATCCTGTAGACGTTGAAAAGAGTTGGCAAGTTAGTTCAATTTAATTTATAGACATTCCTGGACAGAGGATTGAAAGGCACACTAGCAATAACACTTAATGCTTTCTTAGTTAAAACAGACATTACCTTTAATAGTAAAATCACTCAATTTAGAAACCCTTCAGGATAGAATACTTCAAAGTAAAATAGCAAATAAACATAAAACAATGACCCATAATCTTCAATGCAAAAACAAAACCTTATAAAATACTGAAAAAGACTAAAAGAAAAAGGCACATTCCTCGTTCCATATGCTAAGATAGATCTGTATTAATACTCCTCCTTCTCTAGTGCTATTAGAGCGTGGAATGGGTTGCCTGAGTCAGCCAGGAAAACCAATGACTTGGCAGAATTTAAGTCATTGATTAACATGCATGACTAGATTGAGCTAGTGACATGCGTAGGACATAATCATCTTCTTTTTGGTAGTAATGTCTGTATTTTACAGGATAAGATAATATAACATCTTGTTGTGGCTTACTCATGTTGTATAAAAATGTTTAACATGTTTCGGATGTTCCTTCAAAATTTAAAATTAGTTTACTTCCTAGTCCAAACCTCCCGCAGGACAACGGGGGATGGGAGCTGGCAGGGTTGGAACCCAGGACCATAGATAAATCCAAACAGCAGTCCAGCGTGCAGACCAGCCAGCCATTTTTATTAAACTCTTCTTAAGTTATTTGTTTTCATAGCTGGTCAAGACAATCAATTTCATATTGAAAAGGCAGCCAGAAAGAGACAGTTTTTATATTAGAATTCAAAACAAGAAAAATCTTATTATCTTCATGTCTTTCTGATTATGCTATTTGGTTATGTTTTTATATCTCTGCAAGTCTTATATATTATTGTAAATTAAATTTTCAATCTTCTGTCCAGGAGTGTCTCTAGGTTTAGTAATTTTACTATCATGGTTTTGCTCTTGTTAAGTCTGAGTATGCCTATTTGTGATAAAATTTACCGCTCATTTTGGGGGAGTGGGTTTCTTCTAGGTTTTTTTTTTATGTTTTGAGTAAGAAATTGTTAATCATCACTATATCTATCACTACACACAAAAGTATTATTGAGAGTTTAGAGCATACCATCTACATATCAAATTTGGTCAGACATTTTCTTGAGAAGTGCTGGTAATGGTATCCTAGTATCTATAGTACATTTAGCATATTAGGCTATAGTTACACTTAGAGCCTACAGTTTCTATCACATCACATACTTAGATCTATTATCCTCAAGTTTTATAATAGAATTTAGCCAAATTTAGAGTCTTACATACTTTAAAAATAAAAAAAAAAATACTTTAATTTAAAAAAACCTAGATTAGATATATGGTTAATAATTAATATCTATATATATAATTCTCTTCATGGCTCAAGAGTTTGGACACACAAGAAGAAGTCAAGGCAACATCACTCTTTTATTTCTGCAAGTCAGACAAACTAGAGTTACCCTACGAAAAAAAAAGGGGGGCGGAGAACAAGTAGTATTCACCCGTCACAAAATAGCAGACTTAACCGTTGTGACCAAGAAGTCATGGAAAGATCACTCTTTTTTATTTCTAACCCAATAGTTTTAGCTGCGAAAAAGAGGGGGGGGGGGGAGGAGAATAAATAATCTACTCTATATTCACCCGTCACTATATAGCAGGGGCCCAATTGGGGTAGGGATACGGTTTATAAGTGAAAATTAAGAGTTTATATTAGAAAATACATTCGTCTTTGCATTTATATTCATTCTTTACTACGTACAGAATTACTTTACGAGCCTTGCATGTTGTGAAGTCATACAGTACATCATAAAAATTCTGTTTCCTACATAGATCACGCTCATAGCAAGAATTACCAAATGCTTCAATCTATCTTCGAGAATTGTTGACCACAAGTAATTCTTCATTAGTTTGAGGCACGAAAAGCTTCTTTCACCAGATTCCAAAATTGTGGGATAATGTAGTTTTTTTATCGCACATAGGATTGTCCTTTTTATCGCGCGTAGGATTGTCCTTTTTCATATAGAATGACACCACAAAATGACAATTTTTGTCTATATATTTCAGGAGATTTGTATGGTTTTTCTAAAGATTTTAATAATTTCCGGATATTTCCAGGGCTTTTTAGTAAATTTTGCAATTTCAGGAGATTTCCAGGAGCTCCTGGTAAATCAGGCGGCGCAGGAAATCTGTTATAAGTTATAAAATGGTTTAATTTAATAATTTATTTAATAATTTATAGATTTCTACACTTAGTCCAATCCAGGCTAAGTAATGAAAATTATAATAACATAATCTAGATCTAATCTATCTAAAATAAAACAAAACAAATGCAAATCATTCCAACAAACCTCAAATTCAACAAAAAAGTTAGGCTACTCAAGGTAACTCACCTACTCTAACTGGTTACGACTCAGACGACAAATGGTACTGGTACCACTATCTAAAATTTTCTAAATATCTTAATCTTACTAACTATCTATCTAGAAAAATAAAATAGTACAATCAAAGAATCTTATCTAACTAGAGTTTACTAGATCTAGAGTCTGCAAAGATCTAGATCTAGATTAGAATTTCAATTGATGTGAATTTACTAATTTAGATCTAGTCTAGACTTAGAGTACTTAGACTATTACACTACTGACTTGTGTCTACAGTATTAGATTCTAGTACCAGATCTATAAAGTTACTATGTGTGAAGGCATTAAATCTAAATAAAGCATCAGTAGGGCAATCTCTTCAAAATATTTGCCAAATAAATTGTTACCAACCAGACGCTCTGTGATCCTGCCCTGTTGGTAACGATCTTTGTTTATAGTAAATACTCCTTGACATCACAGGCAAGAATCCTTATCACTGGCCTATATTTAAGTATAAATAAAAATTCAAAACACAAACTGCCTTAGGACAATTAGATTTTAGATCTAGATGTAGATCTAATCTATGAATGAATGGAACTTATTAAAAAAAAAAAGAAGAAATATAGATTCTAGATCTAGAAATATTATCCATATTAGTCAAAATTTATTGTTTCAATACAATTTGGAATGTAATAATTACACTCAACAAAATGTAATTGTTTTACGCCTTCAAAAAAAATCGAATCTGTTGTAGTGATGTCAATATTTCGTCTTTTTTTCTTCTTTAATGTGAAAGGGAAAAAATCTATATGTAAATGATTTCGGGGGAAAATTGATATAATCTAAGTATTTTTAAAAGTTTGATAAACATTCGAAAAATATTAATAGAATGAAGTGAATTACAATTATCAGCTATAGCTATAATTCATTTTTATAAATACATTTCTCTACAATTTCTTTTATTGAATTTTGTAGATATTTAATTTTATAACTCGCAACCATTAATTTTTGTGCTTGCAACAATCGTACTGTTACTGAAAAGAGACACATTTTTTATAAAACTGTTTACATGTTTTAATTTTAAAAATAAATAAATAAACTCACATCAAAGTTATGAGTGCAATTTAGGAGAGAAATCATTTTGTTTTTCATAAAATGAGTCTATAGGACTATAAAATAAATGAGAAAAAAAAAGGCTACCCCCCCCTTTTTTTTTAAATTTGCACCAATTTAAATAGAGAATAAGTAAAATCCATTTAAATGTTGTTGTTGTTTTTTTCATTTTAAACTTAATGAGGAAAGAATAAATTAACTTTAAATTACAGATGTTCCTTCAAATGAGAAGACAATTAGCCTACGTCCTATGCATACCCATGTAATAATTTTGGATTGTTCATTCATGTTTATAAATACAAAAACAAAACCTAATAAAATACTCAGAAAGACACACAAATAAAGGCACATTTCTTGTTCCATATGCTAGGAAAATTTGTACATATGCTCCTTCTTCTCTAGTGCTATTAGAGCATGGAATGGGTTGCCTGAGCCAGGCAGGAAAACCAATGACTTGGCAGAATTTAAGTCATTGGCTAACATGCATGTCTAGATGCATGACGTGTAGGAGGTAATCATCTTCTTTTTTGAAGTAATATTTTTATTTTATAAGATTAGAGACAATATTATAAGAATCAAAATTTGTACTTGATGGTTGGAAAGTTGATTCTTTGAAACTTCTTGATTTGAAAAATATTTTTTGCAATTATCATAATAGAAACTGAACATTTTTACAGTGCTCTTGACTACCAGAAAAAGGTTCACACACTGTCTATACTAAATAGAATTTGAAATAATATTAGATAAAAAGATTTGCAAACATGTTAGTAATATCTCCCCACTTGTCAATGTCTATGTGCACAAAGTACAAGACCATGTCTAACTAGATATGCACAACAGTGGTGGGGGGAAGTAATGATAAAGCTTATGAAGAAAAACTGCTTGTTCGTGCGGTAAGTGCGCTGGATTGTCGTTCAGTTGTCTCAATAGTCCCGGGTTCATACTCTTCTCCCTGCCATTGTCCTGCTGGAGGTTCGGACTAGGAAGTAGATTATCTTCAACTCTGAAGGAACATCCGAAACATGTCAAATATTTAAAAAATCAAACAAAATTTGACAGGCAGTTTTATGTCCACATCTTTCTGTGATGCATGTTGTTCTTGTGGTAAATGTTGCTCCTGTGGTATATGGAGCAACTGTGATATATGTTGTTCCAGAGGTACATGTTGCTCCTGTGGTATATGTTGTTCCTATGATACTTGTTGCTACTGTGGTATATGTTGTTCTTGTGGTATATGTTGCTCCTGTGGTATATGTTGTTCTTGTGGTATATGTTGCTCCTGTGGTATATGTTGTTCTTGTGGTACATGTTGCTCCTGTGGTATATGTTGTTCTTGTGGTATACGTTGTTCCTGTGGTATATGTTGTTCTTGTGGTACATGTTGCTCCTGTGGTATATGTTGTTCTTGTAGTATACGTTGTTCCTGTGGTATATGTTGCTCCTTTGGTACATGTTCTTGTGGTTTATGTTGCTCCTGTGGTATATGTTGTTCTTGTGGTTTATGTTGCTCCTGTGGTATATGTTGTTCTTGTGGTATATGTTGTTCTTGTGGTATATGTTGTCCCTGTGGTATATGTTGCTCCTGTGGTATATGTTGTTCTTGCGATTTATGCTTCTCCAAAAGTGCTCTTAGAGAGGAGCCATAGTTGTGCTAAAACAAATAGTGGACTACACATATGTGAGACACGTTAGTTTTTTCCCTCTCTTATAATTTTTAAGAATATAAAAAGCAAGAGATTATTTTATTCTCATTCTATTTAGTCTAAAGATTTGAATTAGTTCAAACCACTCAATTTACAAGTTAATTTTTCTCCAGAACTACTGCTACCAGGAAGCTTAATTAACTCTAAGGGAACGTTGAGAACTACTGATCTAAATCATAAATTGGAAACAATTCTGTTTGATAACTTTGCTAGTAAAATAATTAATTTTGATGGTAAGGTAATGTAATAGCTTAACTAAAATCACACTACCGAGAAATGTTTAATACCGGTAGTTATAGTTATGGTCTCAATATTTTATATTATGATGTAGATGTCAAAGCTGAAAATAATCTGCTTAAAATCAAGTCAGAATATTAATTTGTTAAAATTTATCAAGTAATTAAATATATTAAGTAAAAAAAAAAAAAATAACAATCAACAATTCAATAATGATCATGAAGAAACAGTTAAAGATTTATTAGGAAATTTTTTTATTCATTTTTTTTTCATAGTAATAAAACTTTTTTTTTTTTGTACAAGGGGAGGTTACTCAAGTCACATAACTCAGCAAAATAACAAAATGAATAACAAATAATGTACAAATGAGTCCTGATGAAATATAACAACAGCATACAGATAGTAATAGGTATTAGTTTTGATCTGACAGCCTAACATACATGTACATACACTGAGTCTAACGACATAAACCTTGATTGACTAGTTACATATACAGGTAGACCACCGAGACTTGATAAGCGTACGGCCAGTGCGGTTCCCCCAGTGCCCATTCACAGCATTATTTAAAGCCCCCCCTCCCCCATAAGTCTTCTTTCGTTCCATAGTACCATCTGCTCACAATACACACGCTATGAACAGCTTAGCAAGTCTCGACTGTACAGTATCATATTTGTAGACATACAAATGTAAACAGTAAAATCATGTTATATATTAAAAATTGCAGATACTTAAATGGTCCAGACCCTTTAGTTAAGGGTCAGTGATTTGGGATATACTTACACTTATATCAGGCTGACCAAACTGACCAGTCCATGAAAGCTGATTGCTACTGGGTTTGCAAGTTAATAAGTTTAGAATGTAAAACACGAACAGACAGTAGACATTCTGAACAGTAGACATTCTGATAGTTATTGCTTTACTAATGAATAAATAAGGCTGAAACAAGGAGCACTGCACATTGAAAGGTTCTAAAACTGATAGACAAGGAGTCCCTTTTCATTTGTGTCATATACATTCAGCTAAGTATGGATACAAACAAGAAAATGAATTTGAGAATAGTATGAAGGAGTGTGTGACACTGGCTTATTTAAAATGACGGCAATGAAATCCATTACTTTCTCTTTAAGATCATACAAAGTTCAATTTATCTATTACTTTCCCTTTAAGATCATACAGACATGAGTTCATATTAGTGGCTAGGATTGGATGAATGTACAATGATTTAAGAAAATAACAGTATCAAGTAGAATGATGGGGTGAAACAAATTCTTTGAAGTTATGTGGATCAGATCTCCCACCAGTACTGCAATAACAATAAGCTCGCTCCAACTATTATCTATAAAAGCTTTGCCTACAATAACACTATCATATGTGCAATACCAAATAGGACTACTCAACCTCCATCAGTGTTGTAATACTGATAGGCCTACTCCATTTACAACATTTAATATAACCTCTCAATGGCATAACTCATCATTAAGAAGAAATAACGATCAATGAAAATAAATAATATGACAAAAAAAAGACATGGGCTTTCCCAAAAAGCTAACTGGGATAGTTATATTTATACTTGTGGCTGGCTAGACATAGGGTGGGAGGTGTGGATTCCAGTCAACAAACGGTACAATTGTGCATATTTTGACATTCGAAGGGAAATAGGTCTCAGGTTTTAGAGGCCATATTGTGCTCTCACAAAAACAAGAAGGAGGCGCAATACTACTATAATAATACTAGTCTACTGTTTCTGTCTCCAGAGATAGATGAATGTGTCCAGGTGAATTACTGGCACTGCTTCTTGAAAAGGGACAATTATGGAGCGGAAATCTCACAGCTCAGGCATTAGGATGAATTCTCTTCGCACGATAGCCCTGGGTTCAAATCTCAACCATGACAAAATTAAGAAAAGACACGTAGAGAGCTAAGTGAGAACAACAGCCTCCAGCCTCTGGCTCATAGATGTAGCTGTACATCAGCCTAGGCTAGGCATAGCACCAAGCTTCATAGATAACAGTTACAAGAGCTCAAAGCAAATATGCTCAAATGAAAGTTATGAGCTCAGTCTTATGAAAGTTATGACCTCAGTCAAATGAAAGTTATGAGCTCAGTCTTATGAAAGTTATGACCTCAGTCAAATGAAAGTTATGATCTCAGTCTAATGAAAGTTTTATGACCTCAGTCAAATGAAAGTTATGATCTCAGTCTAATGAAAGTTATATGACCTCAGTCAAAAAAAAAATGAGAGTTATGATCTTAGTTTAATGAAAGTTATAATCTGTCTAATGAAAGTTATATGATTTCAGTCAAATGAAAGTTATATGACCTCAGTCTAATGAAAGATATGACCTCAGTCTAATGAAAGTTATAATCTGTCTAATGAAAGTTATATGACCTCAGTCAAATAAAAGTTATATGACCTCAGTCTAATGAAAGTTATATGACCTAGGTCTAATGAAAGTTATGACCTCAGTCAAATGAAAGTTATATGACCTCAGTCTAATGAAACTTATACGGGCGCACAATCTAATAAAATTTATGATCTCAGTCTAACGAAACGTATATGAGACTACAGTCGACAAACATGCTCCAATAATTTGTGAGCTACATCAGGGCTTGAGCCTGAACAAGGGGAAACAACAACAGATACAGGATCTTTGGAGAAAATAATTGGCTGAAGGTTTATTAGAGTTTAATAGAAATGACAGATGTTTTAAAAGAAATGTCAGATGTTGCCATAGAAATCACAGATGCTTAAATAATGAAAGTAAAATGTAAAAAATAATATCTAGTCCAGAGCTTGCGCATGTTTTAATTTTTCTGTATAAAAAAATACCTAGATGGTTCTTATTAATAGCCTGTATTTAGGATAGATTTCAAGAGAAAGATCTGAATGATGAATACATTAGGTTAATTTATTATATTGTCATTGCCAACATTCTTAAACAATAAATATTTTCGTTAAGTTGATTGAGTGATAACTGTATTTAAATGTCATTTCTGCCTTACTGGCGCCAGATACTTAGATCCTATTCAGTCTTTTAAAAAATTGGACTAATGAACCAGCTCAAGATAAACAAAACAAACCCCACAAAACAAAAGCCCTTTCAACAAATTCACTTTTACATAATTAGTGAACACTGAAAATGTTTACAGAAAATTGAAACTATATTCCACTGACCTGGCACAGCCTAATGACATGCAATGGTGTGAAATATGTATTAAAAATTTCATTATTTCTCACAGCAATATTTAGGTGTGCTGTGGGTGGCATGGTTTAGCCAGACCAAATAAAAGAAAATAAAAATGTAATCTTTTATAACATGAACGACTAGTTTCAAATTTTAAAAAATATGCTTGATAAACATGCCTCACGAGAGGGGCACGTGTACATTACAGTAAACTGATATCCTCAGCACTAAATCTTATAATGTAGAGATTTCTTCTTATCTTACATATTACAGACGTTACTTCAAAGAAAAAAGAAGATAATTACGTCCTTTGCATTTCATGTGTCAATCTAGCCGTGCGTGTTAATCAATGACTTAAACTCTGCTAAGTCATTGGTTTTCCTGGCTGATTATGGCAACCCATTAGCCATGCTCCTAATCTATTTTGTGGTGAATACAACGAACTACTTTGGCGTAGCATATTCTCAACACAATCTATACATTTAAACATAAATTACTTGTAGCTAATAATAATTATAGCTTTTGTATAGCGCTACTTTCATGCTTACAGCATGCTCAGAGCGCTATGGTCCAATCTCAATCTCATTGCTTAACAATATCTACTAATGCTTCGCTTAGGTCAACATCAAAGAGGGCATCTCATTTGCTCACTACCCTACATCCATCTGATAAGACTTAAAGAGTAAAACCATAATGGAAATTAAATATTCACAAAATAAAAACATAATGGAAATTAAATATTCACAAAATAAAAACATAATGGAAATTAAATATTAACCAACAAGCCAAAGAAAACAGTTCAAGAAATAAAACTATCAGTCGCCTGCATCCATCACAACCATCTGCTGATTCCCAGACTTTTTTTTTTTTTTACTTTTAATTGAGTGTCCAACCATTTAAAAAAAAAAAAAAAAGACCAAACTAAATTGTGTTTGTCCCATTGTGTGTAGCTGGTATGATGCGCAAACCACTGTGCTAGCTGGAGAAGGGTCGAAGGTGTTCCAGTTGGATCTCCAGGGCTATCCTCTGCTCCATGACCTCCTGGAGTTCCTGGTTCAGTTCACTGTTCAGTCGGGTCAGCATGGAGTTACGCTCTTTATGGGTCCGCACAGCCATGTGAATGTCTCTCTTGTCTCGACTACCTTGTCTGAACAGAGTGAACAACACACAAAAAAAGATTACAAAAAAGGAGTTTGTGTTTACACCAAGTTGTCAGTGGCCCATGTGGGTTTAGTTATGCTCGCACTATATCAAATACAAACTCATAACTAAATCACATACTTCTTCTTAAACTGTCAAGTAGAGTTGAGCCTTCGGCTCTTGGAACTCTAGGCCAGCAAAAGTGAACAAGAGCTCCCTGTCACCAGCCTGGCGGGTGGGTCAGACTCGCGGCAAGAGACCGCATACACTAAGACCCCGCCAATTTCCTTTTTCTATACCAGGCTAACTGTGCGGGACACGCCATTTATGTAAAGGCCCCTTGAGGAACAGCGCCTGGATTGTGACAAGGTTGTGGGAGCTTTTTTACAACTCTGCACAGTGCAACGAGGATGCTCTCGCACCCCCTCAGGCACCCCCACGGGAGTCTTGTTTTGCTACCCTTTAGCCTAATCGTTTCCTCTTACGATCGTTTCCACCCGGGCGCCACTATGAGGCAGGGTAGCATGCCCGGGCTAAATCACATACACTGCAGTCAATTCAAATCAACTATTAGTAAAGTATCCCTTTCAAAACTTGCGATCTATGGGGCTGATGATGTAAAGGTATGTTTCTGTGGCCCATGGTTGATAAGGTCAACCCATCAGCTACTTCTGCAGTTGGAAACGTTTTCCTGTTTTAGTCTTAAGGTAGAACGTTTCTATAATCCCCTATTCAATATAATTGCTTTAAACTTTTTATAAAGAAGATTTCTTCTAGTCTTGTAGCAAGGGTGATTACAAATCATTGTGGAGATTATTACCAAAGATTTTTATTGCTTAAATAATTTTCCAATGATAGCCCAAGTGCATAAGCCCCCATGTGGGAAATTGTTTGAAATTTTTTCAAGCTTTTTTATATTCTAATGGTATTAAAAGTATATATTTTATTAAACTAGACATTTCTTTCTATTTTTTAAAGTGGTTGGTTTGTTTATTAGGGTTAAATCTTAAATTTGATTATTTCTTTAAAATAGTCACTTTCAGGGGTGCCACCCATGAGACCAAGTAAACCCTGAAACCAGAATTTCCAAATTTTACAAACCCTGAAATAATAAACCCCAAACTTTACCAACCCTGAAACATACCGCATATAAAATTTAAGCACCAAAATTTTACGAAAGAAGAACAGTATTAAATTACTACCTAGATCTGTATCATAATATGCCCCCCCATGTTTTAAATATGTAATTAGTAAGCCTATCATTATAATAAATAGAGTTTGTGTGTATTAATTGATAAAGCTTGTAATACAAGTTAAGAGGATTTAGTACAATTTTATATTAACAATGTTTGTACCCCCCCCCCCAACACACAGTTATTTTAAATGATGTTTCTCTCTTAACATTTTTTCCCTCATTATTCTTTTGAAGCAGCCTACTTTAATCAACATTGATAAAACTGATTCCATCAATGTACACGCATGGACCTGTAAATCTATTGCAACAAGATAAAATTGATTTTGAGATTTAGTACAGATCTACTCCAAAATGAACATTAAGATTTAGTTTCTAATATTTAAATGTAGACCTAGATGGCTAGAATGTGCTGGACTGCCTATACATAATTATAATTTATTTGTATAAAAAAAAAACTATAAATCTATTGACCAATCGATCTATTTTTTCTAGCCTTCAGGCGAATGCAAACTTACTAATTTAATTCTTCAATCATTGATTCTAGTTCTGATCTAAAAACGATATAAATATCCTAAATCTAGATCCTACTTCTATAATACTCTAGACATAGGCTAAGGCTCTATGTCTATATGGAACCTATACAAATTTTAAAATATAAAACACTGGAAAAAAAAATATTTTCTCACTCGTGAATTTTTTTTTCTTTCTATTTCTAGATCTAGGACTAGCCGCTAGGTACGCGAGTAGATCTAGACTATTCTAGACTATATCTATACTAAATACAAGACTTTACAGTCTAGATCAGATCTAGATTGATCATAGAAATAGATCTAGACTCTAAATCGAGCCGATTCGAGGCGCGTTCCGTAGATCTAGAAATTCTCTATAGATCTAGAATGTTTACACTTTTTTGTCACTTAAAAAAAAAAATACTGTACCGGTAAATAAAGCTTAGTGCGCATGCAAAGTGAAAGTCTCGCGAATAGCGAGATATGAGACTGGTCGATTTTGTTTAAAAATGGCGGCTCGCGCGATCGGAACTAACAAACTAAAATTAACGGGGGAAAATGACCAGAAATTTCGAAAAAATCTAAATCAACTAAAACCCTGGATTTTTACAAAATTGTAGAAGGCAAACCCGGAGGGGGGGAAAATAAGACCCATCAAAACCCGGATTTCCGGGTTATTCCGGAAAAGTGGCACCCCTGGTCACTTTATTTTTTTAGGATTTTTTAAATTCAGGATTATCCCTCTTTGCTTAGGGCCTGGGAAGGTTTTTTTTCCAGGAAATAGGAGCAATTGGGTTAATGAACAACTAAAAACTGCCTTTACTTGGTCCTACGTTTAAAATAAGCATACAATGAATTCATGATGGTTTGAAACTGCCGTGTTGAAAACAACATACCTCAATGTCAAGGTGGGCTTACTCTGGAGTCTTTCTTTCACCGAACTGTCAGGAGTTGTCTCTCTTTCCTCAGCTTTCTCCTGAAACATTCAGACCAGAGTTTCACATTAAAGTCTATGATAATAATGAGTCAGTGGGATGTGTGGCTGGGAGGCCAGAACCACTTGGATAAGACTCGGCTACTTAACGAGGGGACTCGAGTTCAAATTCGGACTCAAGTAGCGTTGTGTTTGCTGAGCGCCTAAAGTCAGCAATGAAACACCCACCCCCCCCCCCACTAGGTCCACAAAAGAGATTGGACCAAAGCACTCTGAGCATGCTGTAAGCATGAAATATGAGCAATAGAAAAGCAATTTAAAAAATAAAAGTCTAGTTCATAAGACAGATAATGGTATGACAGCTATTAATATTAATATGTTTACACTTTAAAAGACCCAAACACATTTTCAAACTTGGGTTCCCTTTATTTCACAGTAAATATTTTGGGGACATTAAAATGTTCACATGTAATTATTCACTTACTTTATCAAAAGACGTCTCATTATTCTCCACAACATGGGCCACTGAAAACAACCCAGAAAAAACACAATGAGACACAAATGCACATTGAAATTAAAAGTAAAGAAATGCTTACTTTCTTTCTAATGTAAATTAACATAAAACAATGTGAAAGGCTGTAAATTCAAAATTAAAATGTGAATCTAATCCCTGTCAAAATTATTTTTTTTAATTCATAAATATCACAAGATCAAGATTAATACCAGTTATGGGGTAATTAGGGGGTAGTTAGAGACCTACGCTACAACCACATACCTGGAGGCAATTCTGGTGGTACTGATGGATAACCCTTGAATAGAGAAAAAAATTTTGATTCATTATATGTACAGTTTGTATAGTTTTTATATAAAGAGAAACATTGTAGCGTTCATTCTCTGGGACTGGAAATGTGTTTCCTATGTATGAAGTCTCAGTCAAACAGGTAGATATGGTGTCAGCTGGTTATGTGGTACTGTTGTCTCCATGGTCCTAGGTTCAATCCCCTCCCCCAGTAACCTGCTGGAGCTTTAGGCTAGGATGTAATAATCTTCAATTCTGAAGAAACATCCAAAACATGTAAAACAAACAATATGCCAGGTAAGTTACTTTTGTTTACAATGTGTGCACACTTGCCAGTCAATCTTACTTTTCTAAACAGTTTGCCAATACCAGAAAGTAATTACATGGCAGGCTGGAATAAAATCAACTGCCTCAGTGCAGCAATGAGTATGTCCAAATGCTCAGCCACTATGCCCCATATTTTTCTTAAGTCTAAGAGTTATCTAAGAGTTCAACCAGAAGTCCCTGCATTCCAAACAACTTAGCACCAACAAATTATTTTGTATACACGCACATTTTTCTCATATAAAGTGTTTTGAAAAGAAAAAGTTTCCAAGCAAAACGGATACAAAAATCTTCACTAGAGTTTAATGCTGAGCACCAAGTAGATAACACGTCTGCTTCCAAAAATTGATTTAAAAACAAAAAAAAAAATGAAAGAAACAAATTAAGCTTTGTACTAGTATTACAGAGGGGAGTGCTCTCCTCCTCTCACTGTATATGGTTCTGAGGATTCTTTAACTAAACTGAGCAGTCCTTTTATTTTATGTGAGCGCCTAAAGGCAGCACGGGAAACCTTCTCCCAGATCCCCCCCCCCCCCAACACTGGTCCACACACAAGATTGGACCATAGCGCTGTGAGCATGCTGTAAGCATGAAAGCAGTGTTGTATAAAACCTGTAATTTATTGATTTTATTTGTCTCTAGTGGGAATATAAAGGAGAAATAAATAAATACAAACAAATAGACAACACAAGTGTGAACACAAAATTTAAAAGTGGCTAAAATAATTTATGAAAGTTGGCAAGTCAGAAGATATTTTGAATCACCAGTTTATAGCCAGCAGCCACATGGCCATCAAAGAAATATTTAGCTCTCTGTTATTTAGCAGTTTTTTTTTTTTTATATGACCCCCAAATAGTGTTTGGATTTTGCAAGTCTTACGGGTGCAACCATTTCAACTCTTTTCACTTAATATTCTTAATGTACAGGCTTAGAATTACATTCAACCAAAAATAATGAAGATCTTTGTTCAGTGACAATGCATCTCATAAGGGCGTCTGGTTTAACAAAAATTCAAGCATTACATTTTGAAAATTTCTTAAGAGTTTATAAAAATGAACGACAAACAAACCACATTTTTTTGTTAAGTACACGGGTTGAATCAGGAATTAGTAAATGTTTTTTTTTTCCAATAGCCTAATCTTGTTCAAGCTAAACTTAAGGAATTTTTCTTATGGCATAATCTTGTTATGGGTAAACTTAATGAATTATTCTAATAGTATAATCTTGTTCAGGTTAAACTTAATTAATTATTGTAGCATAATCTTGTTTAGGGTAAACTTAATGAATTATTCTAATAGTATAACCATGTTCAGGTTAAACTTAATTAATTATTGTAGCATAATCTTGTTTAGGGTAAACTTAATGAATTATTCTAATAGTATAACCTTGTTCAGGTAAAAGTTAATTAATTATTGTAGCATAATCTTGTTTATGTTAAATTTTATTACATTAAATTTTACTCTCAGTAAATTTACAAATATTTTTAAAAAAAGAAGAAGAAAAAAAGAGAGATACAACTAAAATCACAATACCGTCTGCTACCCAATAACAAAAGAATTCACCTAAAATGAATACACAAAACCAAACATTCAGCTATGATGATGAAATTAGTGAGTTAAGAAAACTAGGAAACAGACTGTGTGTATATGTTGGAATAAAAATCTTTGAAAATGTGAGAGATCACTAGATGTATATATGACTAGGCATTTTGAATGGCAGTTGAGTCATTGCTATAAGTCAAATGCATACTTGAATCTAAAGGAGTTCTTGTTTGAACAGGGCAGGTTCTAATGAAATTGAATGCCTAAGCTCTTGAGCTCAATTTTATACAAACCATACAAAAAGCTGTTGAGCTAAATTCTTGTGAAAGTAATTAACCCAAAACAATTTTATACAAACCATACAATGTAAATTTGTTTTGTATATGACCCTCGCCAACCAGACTAGAACATTTGCAAATTCATTTGCCTGAGGTAAATTTAAACAATGTGCAATTAGTGAGCTTTTGAAAAAATATGCTCTGGTTAATGTTATAGTTTTTTGGTTATACAGAATTAGTTTCAAATGTATGTAAAGATCTATAAGTTTCTGTTATAATGAACTTTATTGTCCTAGTTGTTGAAGCAAAATAAATATTGAAATAAAAGTACAAGAAGAGATGAATTCTGTAAAATAAAAAGGTGAAATATTGGACATTCCTGTCAATTTAGATTTTCTTTAAGTACCCATCCAAAGTTCAACCTTTCATTCTTATCTATTCAATATATACTTGAGGGTCACTTGATAAAGCTAGTTTGTAGTTGGCAATGTGCAAACGGTATCAATGTTTTAAAAAAGCATCTAAAAAGTTAAGAAAATGAAAATTATCCCAGCCAGAAAAAAAAAAAGGGTTAAAGTTGAAGGTTAAAGAATCCATTAGTTCAATGTGAAGAGTCCATAACCTCAAAAGAGAGACAATGAAAGTGCTTAGATCCAGCTCTCACCAGTTTAATGCCTAGAGAAACACTGCGGCGGTGAGTTTGAATCACATTCTGGAGATTTTTTGTCGCAGCCCTATGCTGAAATAGAACAACAGGATTTGAACCCCAATCTTGGATAATATTTGAGACATTGCAAATCAGTGCAATGGAGTTCCACAAGTAGATTCAATGAGTTTTTTATTTGGCCATTCTGTCTTTATTAAAAGCCTATTTTTTTAAATTAAATTTTGACTTTGTGAATACTAACACTAAATAACAGTAGCAATATAGTGCTGTTGATTCTATAGTGCTGTTAATACTCAAGATGTAGACTTAGGGCGCCCTGAGCACATAGCTAATGAAAAGAAAGAGTTTAAATGGCAAACTTTGAAATCAGGGAAATCTAAATGTTCTTCTTGAATGTAGCCAAACCTGTGGTTAGTTCCTGACCTTAGAGGGGAAATCATTGACACAGTTATTCTACACACATTTGTTGATTGTAACTTTAAAAGTTAATGCATCTTCTTTTTTGAAGTAACGTCTGTATTATATAAGATAAGATAAGATAATTATTGTAAATCCAGCCGGGGGTCCCTGGTTCAAATCCTGGTGATGACTGGGATTTTCTACTTTATTTGTTAAAAACAATGAAGAGACCTTTTGGAGAATTAGAATGGCTAACACAGATTTCTGAAGTTTGTTCAGGAACAAAATAGGGAAACAAATACTTTTGAACATAATTTCACATTCAATTGTAAAGAAAACTGAATTCTGATTTAAAAAAACAAAACATTTTAGCACGAGCCGATGAGAAAACTTAAAATCTAAATCAAGCAAAGACTTCAAAGAATTTTGTTTTCTCTCAGGAGCGGAAGTTCAAATATTTTCTTCTCCTTGAGCATATATTCATTAACATCTATTCAAGAGGAAGTTTATAAATGAAGAAATACACAAGTCACTAAAGATTGGTGTAAAAGTAAAGTTCCCATTTCAGACCTTGTGGTCTATAGGGCAGATGATGAAGAGGTCATCTGTTTCTATGGCCTACGGTTAAGGAGGGTGTCATATGGCGAGCACAACGACCAACCGCATTTAATTTTCCCCAACTCGCCTCAGGTACCCATTAGAGCTGGGTAGACTCAAGAGGCATCCAAAGATCCCAAAATTAAAAATCCCAGTCTTCAGAAGGATTTGAACCCGGTCTCCCGGTTCGGAAACCAACCACTTTACTGATCAGCCACCGGGCCTCCCAAAGATTTGGTGTAATGATTAGAAAATATCTGACAGAAAGTAAAAAAGATAAATAGCAAAACTCGAAGATAAACAGGTTGTTTTTTTTTTTTATAAAAAAACACAAATTCTAACAATTATACATTTATAAAATACACACAAAGAATAATTACTAGGAAAATGTGTAGCAGAGGGCGTACTGCCCAAGTTAGAAGAGAAAAAACATCTGTTTTCTTAAGGTTGACATTAACATTAAAAAATTGTGTTTCGCAGCTATTTTGCAATCGAGTACACAGACCATGTGAACATAAATCTGATGATTAAAATTTGCCAAACATTTCAAGACTGGTTTATAGAAAAAAGTTCAAACAAATTTGGTGCAGACAATCAACAGCAAAGATATAAAATAAAAATGTACAATTACCTCCATTGATCCTATCACACCTGGATCACTTGGTTTTTGACTGAATGACTGAACCTGTAAAGAAAGCAAAAAACAGAAAGGACTAAAACACTGTCTTGGCTGAAAGAGAATAACATTCAGAATGTTTTTATTAGAACACAAAAAAAAAAGATAAGCATAACTTTGTATACCCAGAAGAAAAGCCAGAGCATATATCCTAATTCGAATCAATAAAGCTAGGTCTGCCTTTTCAACTCTTCAAACAATCTGGGGCTCTAAGGCACTATCTCTACATAAAAAATACGAATCTATAATACAAACGTTAAGTCTGTCCTTCTATACGGTTCAGAAACTTGGAGAGTCACTAAAACAAATATGGAAAAGCTCCAGATGTTTGTTAACAGATGCCTAAGCCAGATATTAGGAATTAGGTGGCCAGAAAAGATTACTACTATCGAGTTGTGGGAGAGAACTAGACAAAACCCCATAGCTCAAGACATCACAAAAGAAAATGGAGCTGGATAGGACACACCCTGCGAAAACCAGCTACCATTGTTGCAAGGCAGGCCCTTGACTGGAACCCACAAGGAAAGAGGAAAGTGGGCAGACCCAAGCTGAGGGTACAGGAATGACATGGGAGCAGATGAAGAAGGCTGCTCAGAACCGAGATTGGTGGAGAGGCGTGGTTGCGGCCCTATGCTCCCCTGGGAGTACACAGGATTAAGTCAAGTAAGTCATATATCCCAGAAGAACCAACAGCTTCCTAGGGCTAGACTGAACAAACTAGGAAACACTCCAGTAAATGAAGAAGGCTTTTAGAGAACTGGCTAAAACAAAGAACAAATACAATGAAGCACAGATGGTCCAAACCTATGGAGTAATCAGTTCCCTAAGATATACAGGCATTGAAGCATTGTTCCAGCACTGATGACAAAGTGATGGCACTTTGAAACTCAATTCTTGATTTGTTGCTACCTCTTGTTTTGTTTGTTTTACAGGTTTTGGATGTTCCTTCAGATTCTGGCCAAACCACACGCAGGACAACAGGGATGGCAGCTAGCGGGATTTGAACCTGGGACCTTTAAGACCCTCCTACGACAGGCCAGACCAAATACCACAAGACCAGGGAGCCATGAAGCATGAGCAGTATACTGTTAATTGACTGCCACAAATTTCACTTGTTATGTAAGGGCTTCACAAGAAAAGTGATTATGACAACTAATTCCATCCATCCCAGTGGCGCTACATGCCCTGGCCTGCTTTAGCACATCTCTCCATTCTGATTTATCCTGTGCTTTACGTCTCCATGCCCAGACTTAAAGCTATTGTAGATCTGCCTCTACATCATCAAGCCACCGTACTTAGGGTCTGCCTTTTGTTTTTTTGCCAGTGAACAATCTTTGCTTCTCTAATCTTTCGAGGTGACCTGCCCAACATAATCTGTTCCTTTTTATTTCCATCACTATGGAATGCTCTTCATTTATTTGGTATATTTCTCGGTTGGTGTGAATCCTCCATCTGGTTTCCTTATGTATGGTCCCACGACAGCTAATGAATCAAGTAAAAAGAACATTACTAATTAGCCCAATCCTGATGAGAGCTGTTAAAATAAAAAAATAAAAAAACTCTTTTATTAACCCGAGAAGCTGTAGTGAGCCAACAAAGCAAATGGGAGATCCCTAACAAAAGAAGTTAATTATGAGCCCTGCAAATCATTCACCTTCAAAAGAAATCACTCATCGTCTAACAGTTATGAGCCCTGCAAATCATTCACCTTCAAAACAAATCACTCATCGTCTAACAGTTATGAGCCCTGCAAATCATTCACCTTCAAAACAAATCACTCATCGTCTAACAGTTATGAGCCCTGCAACTCATTCATCTTCAAAACAAATCACTCATCGTCTAACAGTTATGAGCCCTGCAAATCATTCACCTTCAAAACAAATCACTCATCTTCTAACAGTTATGAGCCCTGCAAATCATTCACCTTCAAAACAAATCACTCATCTTCTAACAGTTATGAGCCCTGCAAATCATTCATCTTCAAAACAAATCACTCATCTTCTAACAGTTATGAGCCCTGCAAATCATTCACCTTCAAAACAAATCACTCATCTTCTAACAGTTATGAGCCCTGCAAATCATTCACCTTCAAAACAAATCACTCATCTTCTAACAGTTATGAGCCCTGCAAATCATTCATCTTCAAAACAAATCACTCATCTTCTAACAGTTATGAGCCCTGCAAATCATTCATCTTCAAAACAAATCACTCATCTTCTAACAGTTATGAGCCCTGCAAATCATTCACCTTCAAAACAAATTACTCATCTTCTAACAGTTATGAGCCCTGCAAATCATTCATCTTCAAAACAAATCACTCATCTTCTAACAGTTATGAGCCCTGCAAATCATTCACCTTCAAAACAAATTACTCATCTTCTAACAGTTATGAGCCCTGCAAATCATTCATCTTCAAAACAAATCACTCATCTTCTAACAGTTATGAGCCCTGCAAATCATTCATCTTCAAAACAATGCACTCATCTTCTAACAGTTATGAGCCCTGCAAATCATTCATCTTCAAAACAAATCACTCATCTTCTAACAGTTATGAGCCCTGCAAATCATTCATCTTCAAAACAAATCACTCATCTTCTAACAGTTATGAGCCCTGCAAATCATTCAACTTCAAAACAAATTACTCATCTTCTAACAGTTATGAGCCCTGCAAATCACTCATCTTCTAACAGTTATGAGCCCTGCAAATCATTCATCTTCAGAACAAATCACTCATCTTCTAACAGTTATGAGCCCTGCAAATCATTCATCTTCAGAACAAATCACTCATCTTCTAACAGTTAAGAGCCATGCAAATCATTCATCTTCAAAACAAATCACTCTTCTTCTGACACCAGTTTTTGAATCAACAAAAAAAATCCATTGAGTGACTACTTACACTTGTCAAACCAAAGAGGAGGTGCTGGCGGAATTGTCACATGACCTCAATGACTCTATCTAGTCACTCAGTGACAAATTTTAAAATTGTTTTTCTCAACTTCAATCTAATTTTCAGTTTATAATAAATTTTTTTTCCTTCCTGGTTGACAAGACATAGCCTACTTTCAACTCTACATGCTTCTGTGGGGTCATGTGACTGTCAACTGTGACAATACATGTGTCGACTTAAAATAGTGAACAATGACACCAGTACTAAAAATCATAGCCAACTCAAGAAGAAAAAGTATAACAGACACAAAATAGAACTGTTAGATTTATAACTAAAGAGTATTCACATTTCATAAGAGTAACACCTTTAGTAAAACCACTAAAATTAGAGACACTTCAGGGCAGAAGAATAAAAAGTAAAGTAGTTATAATACATCAAACCATGAACCATAATTTACAAATACAAAGACAAAACCTAATAAAATACTAAAAGAAATATAAAGACACATTTCTTATTCCATTTGCTAGGACAAATTCATACAATTGCTCCTACTAAGAAAACCAATGATTTAGCACAATTAAATGAACACATGGATACTTGTAGGATGTAATACAATTTATTGAACAAACGCCTGTAATTTATATGAGAGAGAAAGCCAAACTAGTACAACACATATAACACCATATAACACAACATTACTAGAATATGTTTTAAAATATTTGTTTTATAAAGCAAAATGAAATACAAAATAAGAGACTATAAGATATAACTATTAGACTTACAATACAATCAAACTAGATAAACGGTGAAACAGTCTCCAGTGACACGATGGCTCAATATTTTGTACAAAACAATATCAACAACAACAAAAATACAAACTCTGTGTGTCACATCACAAGTACAAAAGAAATCTCTAGACTGCTAGTTTCCAACGTTACTGTCAAGAGTACAAAGTGAATTAATTCCATGTCACCTGACATCCTGCACTTCATGTTTCTAATGGATTACAAAAGTCAAAAACTCCTCGCCTACTGGAGAGACAGGAAACAAACTGTTCCCTGCACTTGATCAATCCTAGCCTATTGAGCTAATCAGAGCACATGTTGTTACCAATCAACAAAAAGTCACACAGCCATTGGCTTCTGTTGCATTAAAACTGCACTGAATGTTTCATTTCTTTTGTCTTAATTTTCATTTTGGTTTACAAGTCAACCTTCCCACAAGAGAGTCACACTGCTTACTTTTTTTTTGTAATAGTCATTAGTACTTGCATTTTGTATAATTATTAGTCTATTTATAACCTGAACAGTTTCTCTGTCACACAAAAGTCTTCAAGGCAATGTCAACATGAACTTGAGCAATGGTATCATTTCTTAACTTATGACATTTTGACAGTTTTTTGACACTTAAATGTATTGAAGATATTTTTGTTTCTGTTAAATGTATTGAAGATGACATTTTTGTGTCAGTTAAATGTACTGAAGATGACATTTTTGTGTCAGTTACATGTATTGAAGATGATATTTTTGTGTCAGTTACATGTATTGAAGATGATATTTTTGTGTCAGTTAAATGTACTGAAGATGATAGTTTTGTGTCAGTTAAATATACTAAGATGACAGTTTTGTGCCAGTTAAATGTACTAAGATGACAGTTTTGTGCCAGTTAAATGTACTAAGATGACAGTTTTGTGCCAGTTAAATGTACTAAGATGACAGTTTTGTGTCAGTTAAATGTACTAAGATGACAGTTTTGTGCCAGTTAAATGTACTAAGATGACAGTTTTGTGCCAGTTAAATGTACTAAGATGACAGTTTTGTGTCAGTTAAATGTACTAAGATGACAGTTTTGTGTCAGTTAAATGTACTAAGATGACAGTTTTGTGCCAGTTAAATGTACTAAGATGACAGTTTTGTGTCAGTTAAATGTACTAAGATGACAGTTTTGTGCCAGTTAAATGTACTAAGATGACAGTTTTGTGTCAGTTAAATGTACTAAGATGACAGTTTTGTGCCAGTTAAATGTACTAAGATGACAGTTTTGTGCCAGTTAAATGTACTAAGATGACAGTTTTGTGTCAGTTAAATGTACTAAGATGACAGTTTTGTGCCAGTTAAATGTACTAAGATGACAGTTTTGTGCCAGTTAAATGTACTAAGATGACAGTTTTGTGCCAGTTAAATGTACTAAGATGACAGTTTTGTGCCAGTTAAATGTACTAAGATGACAGTTTTGTGCCAGTTAAATGTACTAAGATGACAGTTTTGTGCCAGTTAAATGTACTAAGATGACAGTTATGTGCCAGTTAAATGTACTAAGATGACAGTTTTGTGCCAGTTAAATGTACTAAGATGACAGTATTGGAGATAGAAACAGAAGCCAATTTTCTGCAGCTAGTTTTGTATTAAAAACATGACAACCACAGCACCAAGTTACAGACATTCCTTCAGAAATAGAAGATTATAACCAGCTATGTGAATTCTTAATGTTAAACTAATTGCATAGTGATGCCTGTAGTCTTCAGACCTCGCTTGCAGGCATCAATAAAAGTATGTGTGAGGAAATTATGTCAGCATAGAATCATACTGTGTGTGCTGGCACAAACCTCACACAAATAATGAGGCAGCTTTAGACAAAAGAGCAAGAATGAAAGCTGCCCTATCAGACAGCACTCAAACAGATGCATTCACATGCAGAAACTGTGGCAAACTTGTCTCTCAAGAATCGGCTTGTTTAGTCACACCAGATTCTGCCTGGACTAAAAAAAAAACAACTAAACCAGTGATTCCTGTGGGGGGCCTTCAATGTCTCTTTCAAGACAGAAAGAGCAACATCCTAATTGCACTAGTAATTCATCAACTAGGATTTCCAGGTAATGCCTTTCTATATATAGGCTAAATATGTCCAAGCAACTGGAGCTTTTTTTAACTAATTAATTTTAAAAGAGGGGAAACTCATTTTACAGTTTTGTATGATTAAGAAAGCCAGCTTTCAAATGTGTTCCATAGTTTGTAAAAAGAGAATAAAAGATACCTAACAAAACATAAAACCTCAATTGAGACATTTGGCTTAGCAGTCATCTTGTGGTGTACCATTCCTGCATTGATTCAATGACAACCACTTATGTCATCCAGAGATTTGATATTTAAACCATGTCATGCCCTTTATGTCATCTGGGGGCTGAGGGCTCTGCAATTTGTAATTCTTTAGGATGTCATTCATTCTGCATCCATGACCTGCCCACCCCAGTTGGAATTGCATTAAAGGTTGTAGGTACAGTTAGCAGACCCATTCTTCAGAGGACTGTGTCAGATTATCTCATCATGCCATGTAACATATTGAATTTTTCTAAGGCAGTTTATGAAAGTAATACAGTTTCTTTGCATGTCCACAGTAAACTGTCCGCGTTTCAGGGGGCATAAAGCAATGTGGGGAAGATAACAACCTAGAGTATCTTATGATACACACGATATCAATACAAACAGACATATATAGAAATAGATTTTAAAACATAAACATAATAACTAAAGCTTCAGAAAATATATGTTCACTTACATGACTAACTTCTTTGGGAGATATTCTTGGTGGGACTGCTGGAGCGACAAGCTGGGGGACTGCTGGAGCAACAAGTTGGGGGGCTGTAAGGAAAATGAATGTTGAAAAAAAAAATTGAGTGTGATGTCATGTACACATATGTCGGGGGGGAGGCATGGTGAGAATGAATGTTACTTTGATATTTTGGTATGATGGTTATATCCCCTTGTTTTAGTACTCCCAGGTTACAAATGTGGATAGTCTTGCACGTGTTATGAACTGAATGATTTAGTCTTCGTTGAATGTGCGAGAGAGTGTGTTACGTTCGTGAGGTCTTGCTCCCGGTCCAGGAAGGTTGGACGTCGCTTCCTGGACTGGTGTTATGTATACATGTTTCATTGAGTTGATGGACTGGTGTTTTGTGTATTAAATATTTATTGAGAGTCGATGTCACTGTGTGCTTATTGGATTAAAGTAGTATTTATATTTCCATGGACTTCTATAATTGGAGTTAAAGTGTATCAAGTAATAATTGTTTGTAATAGTAATAATCAAGTAAACCCCTAAGGAGCCAAGTCAAGCAAAGCATAGAAATGAACCCTGACAACATATTTCAATCAAAACAACAGTTGACAGCATTTATGAATAACTTTCTACAGCATACTACAGCATACTCTTTTTAGCTCTCATGTTCATGTTTGTAATGTTATCACAGCTCCTTGAGCTTACATTTTGTTTGTTAACAGCGCTCTATAAATTAAATTATTATTATTAACAGCTACAATCTTGATCTGATTTTTATTTATTTTTTTTAATTTTGGTTAGGTTTTGGTGATGTTTGTGGGACATGTCCTCTGTGCACCCCACGGGTAGCTGATACCGGGAAAATGCAAATAGGGATGCCATCGTAAAACTTGGTGGCGCATATTTAAGGAGAACCTCAGGACAGTGGACACCAGCTAGGAAGAGGATGCAGACATTACTGGAGACTGATTTCTATGGGAACAGCATGCTAGCTTATGTGTGGAACAGCGCAGGAGAATCTTAGTCTAAAGTAAGTCTTATAATGCTACCACAGATTTCCATTTTTATAATTATTTCTGTATAAGGTCTTCCGACCTTGTCTGCTAAAGTCTAACCTATCTTACAGGATTGACCTGTTCTTGGAAGAAATCCTGAATGTACAGTTAATGATGATTTCAATGGAGCTCATTCACCAATCGTAAACAAACAACATTTAGTCACGTGATCATATTGATAAAACAAGGGGGAAAAAATGTCACGTGACAGCCATCATGAATTAAACATGAGATCGTAAAATTATGTAGAAGAGATAGAGCACCACGTGGCTAAATGATGTTTGTTTGCGGTTGGTGAACGAGGTCCATTAGCTCTCTACCTTTGAAGAAACCCTGGATCCCTGGTATAGAAGATGTTGCTACAAAGCATCTATTAGCATTTATTTTCTTTCACTAACAGTTATGCATTTACTGGGTTTTATTCCTGTCATTTCATGTTTTTTTAAATTCAATGTAGGATGATCTATTAAACAGTTATGATTATATTGTTTACTAATTCAGGCTGCAGCTTTATACTGCTAGGAAGGGGGGCTGAAAGTTTGTATTAATGAATTCATTTTGGGGAAAAATTTAAATTTAAAAAAAAAAATTGATTTTGTTGAAATGAGATGATAGTCTACCACTGGGAGTGACCCTGCAGTAGTTGGTGGCACATGCTGTGTAGATGTGAGACTACAAATTGAACATTTTGTATTGTATCTTTAATTAATTAATTTATAATCTCTAGGATTTAAATGTTGATCTTCCGATAAATAATAATTAATAATAATAATAATTATAGCTTTTATAAAGCACCTATTTCATGCTTATAGCATGCTCAGAGTGCTATGGTCCTATCTCATTAGTGGACCAGAGTGTGTGTGTGTGTGTGTGTGTGTGTGGAGGGGAGGGGGGTAACCTGGGAGAAGGTTTTCCAGGCTGTCTTTAGGCGCTCAGTAAACACAACTCTACTCAAGTCGGGTGTCGAACCTCAAGCCCCTCTCATCAGTAGCCAAGCCTAGTTCAAGCATACTTAGCCTCTCGACCACGCTTTCCCACGATTAAGGTCAAGGAGGTTGAGATCGTCCATGATAAAAGCAAACTAATTTTTTAATTTTTAAGCTATGATTTGGTGATTTTTACCTCCTTATACAAAGAGGTGTTATCTTTCCTAAAAATGTCAAACCCACTTTAAAGCTACAACAGTTTTGTTCCTAGCCTCTCAGAAAGATGGCTGTTGACCAACATAAAAAAGTTAATTTGTTGCTCATGGAAAATTACTCACCTAGCTTCACATCCATCGACATGCTCCTGCCATGCGGAGGCCTAGGGGGTGGTGTAGGGGGCCCATGTCCTGGGGCGACAGGTACTTCACTGGGACGATCAGGGTATCCAATACTTCCAGGCACAGCCGTTCCTTCAGGACATGTGCCTGGTGGTGGCTGCAGCTGACCCAGTAGGACAGCAGGGACTGTACACGAGACAAGAAGAAAATATCGGAGTGAGAAATAAAAAACAAAGTGATTTGAATGTAATGAAAAGAGTTGATGATTACATTTCTGAAAGTAGAAACAGTGGAAGGAGTCAGACCCAAGGGCCGCCCAAGACTAACATATAGAGATGTCTGCAAGCGAGACATGAGAGCCACAGGCATCAGCGAAAGTATGTGGGAAAACATAGCCAAAGACCAGAGTGCATGGAGACAGACTGTGCGTGCTGGGACAACCCTCGCTGAGAACAAAAGAATTGAAGCGGCCTTAATCAAGAGGGAAAAAAAGAAAGCTGCCCTGTCCGCTAGCCCTGAATCAGAGGCATACACATGTATGAATTGTGGCAAAGTCTGCCGTTCTAGAATTGGCTTGATTAGCCACACCATATTCTGCCCCGTCTCAAGATTAAACCAAAACCAGTGACTCATTTGGGCGCATCCATTGCCTTTCGAGACAAAAGGAGCCATATGGTTACATTTCTGAAAGTAGAAACAGGGTGAGAAATCAATCATGTTTTAAACTGAAGATTAACAAATGATGGTTGGAGAAAGTCGAAAGAAGGGATGTCAACAAATAACAAAAAAAAGTCTGTTAAGAACTATAATTAACATCATGTTTTAAAATGTGACCTGAACTAACACCCCAGCAACCTTGCAAGGTCCTACTGTCACTAAGTCATGTCTAATTGATGTATAAATATACAGTTTTGAAAAACAAATCTTACACTTCTCACTTAGCCAGTCAATATCAAGAAAACCCAAGACGTATTCTAAACCAAAACGGACATTCACTTCCACCCAGAGACATTGTATGTTGCAAGCCAAACAAAACAAAGGAATCGAATCCATTTATATATATAAAAAAGCAATCCACACATAAATGATGAAATTCCAAAAAAAAAATCACTTTTATATTCCCTTAAAAAAAAATATGTTTACACTCATAAAACATTTCCCCACGCCCCAAATGTCTCTAAAAAATGTACCGAGAACATATAACAAAAAGGAAGAAGAGGTGAAATCAGCGTAACAAGGTTGGACTTGTTCTTTGAATGTACAAACCTGTCAAATAAGAGGTTCAATTAGCTACCCATTTATACATTGTACGTAACCTGATGTTTTTATTGTAAAATCTTATGCAGATTAACAAATATGATCTAATAGCACTACTTGTTATAAAATCAAAGTCCCACGTGGCAGACGCCAATTAATGATATACATCTTGAACAGCATTAAAAAAAAAAAAAAAAATTGTGATGGAAAAAAAAGTTTGGTTAAAAGGTTATAAGAGTTTCCAGGATTACAACAGATCAAAAAGTTAATATTAAACACAAATTGTAAAAAAAAAGCCTCATCTACTGGACCAGCGTTTCTCAACCTTAGGGAACCCAGTGCAAGGTAAAGAGTGCTACAGTTAAGGATACAAATAAATTTTAATAAGTTGCAAACAATGTTTCTAAGGCAATTAAATAAATAACTGATTAATTGATAAAATAGCGGAAAGGTAATTTAAACAAAAAATGCTTAGTCTAGATGGTAAAGGGGAATTATAAACAGTTGAGAAACACTAGATTAGTTTATAGTAAAACAAAACAACATCACAATAACAACACAATAGCCAGACCAAGGACATAAACACATCAACGTTATCATGACATCGACGTCTGTCAGCTTTTTATACCTGTGTTAACGCTGTTCTTTTTCGGGGGCACCGGCCGAGGCCGCCCCTGAATGGGTGTGCTATATTTAGAGTTGGGCGAGTCCAAGTGACCGGGATCCTGGTGGTGTATTTCTGTGTAGGCCCTCTGCTTGTACAAGGGAGGGCTGCTGTCCCCGTGGTCAGTTCCGCAGGACTCGTGAGGCACAGAGGAGTCTGTGGACACAGGGACACAACACAGAACATACAGGCACACACCAAATACAGCAATGATAAGAAACACACCAGTACATCAATACTACATAACATCAATGATTTTATTGACAGGTGAAACCTCAGCAGTATGGGAAAATTAAAGAACAATTTAAAATATAGAAATCTACTTTTGACTGCCCTTATTATGTCTAACATCACATGCACCCGGTCTATTCATGGGTAAAAATATGTAGGAGGTCTTACCCAAGTTTCCAGTCATGGCAAAAAACTACCTGACACTTTGCTATTTCATGGCAGCCAGAATTATCACAGTTGTTTATCTCCTCAAAACAACTACATCCCGATTCAGTCGATGAATAAACATGACTTCAACATATAATAAAACTACTTGAACCACCAACCTCCAAACTGGCGCAGCGACTAGCAACAACTAAGTTTCAGACCAACTAAGTTCCAGACTAATATCTGACTTAACCATTCAGGCCCCATTCCCCCCCTCCCCCCCCCCCCAAAAAAAAAGGACCTTTCAAGTCAGTTAAGTTAGGCGAATCCATATCGTCACCAAGAGTCACATAGTTATGTCGATTCGAACATTTGTGGTTCATGTCCTCGTCTGAGCTAATCTATGCTTAACCATAGTTTTCTTTCCCTTCTCTCTGTAACTATTGTACCCTATCGCTGCTATTTTACGTCTCATGTTTATTCATCAGTTGTACTAAAACTTCAAACTCCTTTTATCCTGATTCAGGCTAAGGCTTAATCTTCTTTTTAATTATCCCATACTGCATCTTGATTTCTCTGACAATTTCCCCGTCTAGTTTGTATTATTTCTTCTAAGTTTATCAAAGTTTTCGATTTTTAATTAGGCATTTTAAACATAAGATCGTTACATCATGTCATATATAAATAATGTAAATGAGTGAATGTGTATGCATTTTGTGTGTGAATTGTGAATGTTTTAGTATTTGCATCTTATATATTAATATTGTTACAGGAGTTATGCCGAGGTGAATGATTGTAGTTAACAGAATTTCCATCCTGTTTTGACCAATAAAACTATCTTATCTAATATTTAGACTGAGCTCTTGTGTTTAAGAGGCTAAGCCCTATGATAACAGTTACAGAAAATGTTTTAACAAGTGTGAAGCATTAAAAATTACAAAAGACAATCTTGCAGTAAAAACAACAATGAAACAAATCACCATTTAGGCCATGCTAAGCAACATGCAGAAGAAGAGATTAAAATATCTACGGATTAAAAACAAACACAAACAAATGATGGTCTCTAGGTAAACTGGTAGAATTTGTTGGTCTGTTAGTTGTACATATTGGATACAGTATATGAGATATTGTGGAGTATAGGACTGTTAATGGTATATTACTGTTAAAACTTTGTTGCTAATCTCTATATTGCAGTGTAATAATATTTCTATTGTAATATATAGTTCAGTGATTTTCAGTAACGCTGTTTATATCATAGCTTGAAGCTCTTAATAGCTCATTTAAAACTGCCAAGTGGCATAAACTGCAAAGTGGCAGAGATCCTCATTGAAATTAAGACTTTAGGGATAGTGGAAACGAGTTCCCCAACTTCTGTGACCTATGATTTACTAGAGGCTTAACTGGCCAACACAGTGTTTTAAATACTTTAGAAAAAAAGATCTGGCATAATCATAAAAGGTTGTAATGTTTTCCCTTGCAAGTTTTTAAACAAATTAAACCATTGCTCATTACTTCCTTCAGACCAAAAATTTACATAAGATATCTGTGTGAAATTACTTTGATATAGCAACCTAGTCTGACCAACTTATACTCCCTTACAATGTCACCTTGTATAGTCACCATAATATTCTCAAAATTATTTTGTTTAAATTCAATTTAGCTATAAATAAAATGTTCTCTGATTGAAGAGTGAAAATAATAGGTAAATACTGATAAATAAAATGTTAAAAGTAAAAATATCAATGAGAAAATAATATTAAGAAATGACCAAAGAAAAATTCTAGGGTGGGAAAAAAATAGAGTGGCTGTTAAACAGAGTGAGATTTACAATGGAATAGTTCTCTTGATGAGAACATCCTTCAAGCTTTGTTGCCAACTATTCTATTTACTCCCAAACATCTTAAACAAATAATAGTTCGTCACTTTGTTGGGACTAACAATGCGCAAGCCTCTCTCCCTCTTCATGTTGTACACAAAATGCTAACTATAGATCCGCAAAGGTCCCTGGAGAGTGTGCACTTAATAATTAGAGACGGTCCAATGTCTTTCTCTATAACACTAAAAAAACTTATGTGTCATGAGAATTGTTTGTCTGTTTTTTTTTTTTATTAAAAGCATTGTGTGCTTAATATAAGTTTGATTTCAGCAATAAATAAAATAATAAATATTACATGCTATATAATCCCACTGATTGACCTAGATGCCAAGTTTGATTACTATTACATACATGTGAACAGAAAAATGCGCAGTTAAATCTAAAAAAAAACAACAACCGTAGTTGGCCACAGGAGAGTTAGAGTTAAATACACAGGCACACAAGAAGATATTGATTAGAACAGGCCCCAACACCAGACAAGGTACCTGAAAAAGCCCTACCACGATCATAACCTTCATTCTGCAAGGCTTCTGGCAGCATGTGAACTGGCACAGGCTGTACAATTTTCAAGTCCTGTTAATAGAGTTCAAGAGAAAATATGAGTCACACAAGGAATATATTTGTCCATCTTGACATGTCGTCTTGACCTAACTTTTTGAACACCTAGACTATCTTGTCCATCTTGACCAAACTATTGACCAAACCAAACTAACCAAACACCTAGACTATATTTGTCCATCTTGACATGTCATCTTGACCAAACTATCTGAACACCTAGACTATATTTGTCCATCTTGACATGTCATCTTGACTAAAGTATTTGAACAGCTAGACTATATTTGTCCATCTTGACAAAAGTATTTCATCATCTTGACCAAACTATTTGAAGACTACATTTAGTTACCTTGACTAAACTAAGTATTTGAACATTTTGAATACACTAGTTAGACCATTATTTTGGTTTTACAATGATTCCCCTTCCAACACTTAATAATTGGAAAAAAAAAAATTTAAAACTATATTTTTAGTTACAAAATCTGTTGAATTTTTTTACAAGATAATCCCATCATGAGTTTAAAACAGTGCAATTTTTTTTCACTGAAAAAAAATATTTAAAATTGTTCTGCTAAATGAGTCTTTTTTTTGTTCTATCTAAACTAAAAAGTCTTAATAATATTCTAAATGTTGCTATTCTAAAACTTACTGGGTCTGCACTGGGTTTAGAGAATTCAAAATTGACCAAATGTGCAGGGGAGGGAACTCCATTAGAGTCTGGAGATTCTTGACCAAAAGCAGTCCACTGCAATCCAACAAGTAAAAACAATTTTATTGCCTTTTTTTTTTGTAAGGCATCAAAGCAAGAACATCAAATAGAGTGATTTCACAAATTGAATTAATTTGTACTTTTAAAACAACCCCAAGAATTAAAGACTACAAAATGTGATACCAATACAAAAGTGTTAGCAGAATGCATGGCAGTTTACCTGTGCCACATTAGAGTGGGGGGAGGGAGGGGTAGCTCGCTTGAGAGTACTGCCAGGTGGTAAGTCAGCGGCGAATGGTTCATCTAAACGAAACATTGGATTTATTCAGATATCATCAGATTTCACTCAGATAACATTGGATTTCATTCAGATAACATTTGATTTCATTCAGATAACATTGGATTTCATTCAGATAACATTTGATTTCATTCAGATAACATTGGATTTCACTCAGATAAACTTGGATTTCATTCAGATAGCATTGGATTTCATACATATAACATTGGATTTCATTCAGATAGCATTGGATTTCATTCAGATAACATTGGGTTTCATTCAGATAACATTGGATTTCACTCAGATAACAATGGATTTCATTCACATAACATTAAATTTCATTCAGATAACATTGGATTTCACTCAGATAACATTGAATTTCACTCAGATAACATTGAATTTCATTCAGATACCATTGGATTTTATTCAGATGCCATTGGATTTCACTTAGATAACATTGGATTTCACTCAGATAACATTGGATTTCAACCAAATAACATTGGATTTCACTTAGATAACATTGGATTTCACCCAGATAACATTGGATTTCATTCAGATAACATTGGATTTCATTCAGATAACATTGGATTTCATAAAGACTGGCATTAATGAAAATGTAGAGAAACTTTTATTTTGAGAAGACTGTTAAAACAGCATTACTCACCGCTGGTCAGTGTGGAGTATGGCATTAGCGATACGGGCAGGTGATCAGGAAGCTCAATGTCATTCCTGCGCAGCACAACCAAGTGCATAGCAATGCAAAACTCTTCCAGGGATAACGCTCCATCGCAGTTTAGATCTGACAGTTGCCTGAAAAGTTACAACAAATATATTGTAAGAAAGTGATGAGAAGATTGAACAGAATTTGCCCTTTTTTTTAACCTTTTCTGACTAAAGCCATTTCACTGCCATGCTGGGTAACAGTGTTTGACCTAGCCATCTGGACAAAGGCTGGGTAGAAGCAGCAGTGGATGACTAAATTTAACAGCAAAGGATGTAAAGATTAAATCTAATGCTCCCTTCCAGAGACATACATGCAACTCCTTCAAACCAGTACAATATCTTATACACTGACTCTTTCCACATGCTGCTAGGTAGAACTTATGCCCAGTTTTGTCGCTGAACAAACTGGGATCAGACAGGCGTCAAGAATTCCATGCCAAGGCTTGGAAATGCAGAGCCAGGATCTCAGTTAACCTGGATGACATATCTGTGAATTTAGACGTCCTGAGGTACTTTATATTCCATTCATCATGCGACTCTTTCAGAGACAAGACTGAAAGGTTACCCAGGCACAGAACTTAAAATCGCTCCAACCCTAGATCTAACACATGAATGTACAAAATATATGAACCCTAGATCTAACACATGAATGTACAAAATAAAGTGTATTCATTTCATTATTTAGTAAAACTTAACCTTCAAATTTGTGTTTTAAAAACATTTTTACATAAATTCGTTTGCTATATCTGCGAAATGTGACTATAGCTGCATTGACATACATTTTAATAGTTCCATTCATGTGTAAACACACTATGATGATGTGTTATATGGGGGACATTAAATATACTAACGTACAATAATTAATAAGCTTATTGAGCCCTTGAATTCACTCTTATAATATAAAGATCTACATCTATTATAATAGTATCTAGACTCTAGATCTAGATTTAAATATATATAGGCCTACAAGCAAATGTTGTTTTTTTTTAAATGGGTTTAGGTCGATTAGCTATTTTAATAGCTCCATTCATACTTTGTTTACATTCACATTCAATAATTAATAAGCTTATTGAGCCCTTGAATTCACTCTTATAATATAAAGATCTACATCTATTATAATAGTATCTAGACTCTAGATTGAGATTTAAATATATATAGGCCTACAAGCAAATGTTGTTTTTTTTAAAATGGGTTTAGGTCGATTAGCTATTTTAATAGCTCCATTCATACTTTGTTTACATTCACATTCGTTTTACTTGTATCATTATTATTTTGTATAATTGTTTCCAATACACTATATCAGTGACTATATCAGTAATACGCAAATATTAAGACCTGCAGGCCGCTGGTAAAATCTGGCTAGTTGTATATAAATCTACTGTTTCTGCCAGCTTTATCTTATTCTTTAACCAGATACTTTTATAGAATATATTTGAGAGGAAAGCCAAGGCACACTTACCAGATCTTGGACAATTCAATGACTGGCAGTTTGGACTTTTCAAAAAAGTGTTTAGCTACTGGCCCTAGTTTAAACAAAAAAGAATGACCATTAATGTTTTCTATTTATACATTTCTCAGTAGCAAAAAAGTGATCTTGTGTCAGTAAAGTTTAGTTTCAAAGATGAACTACTACTTTCTCTAGACTAAAAACATGCCAACTGAACAGCTTCACTAGTTTCTTGAAATTGATTGATTAGGGATGATAGTTTACAGAAATCTTGGTTTTAAAAGAACTGTCATCATCAGATGTTTTGTGGATACATGTCTTGTGGACACATGTCTTGTGGATACATGTCTTGTTGCTTGCTGAAATTTTGAAGGGCCTCAAAAATACACATACTTGACACAATCGTCATCCCAACAGCAACATAGGCATGCGAGACATAGAAGTCATCTGCCAAAATTGAGAGAATGCTAAATGTGGCTCAAAAAAGATGGCTAACTTGGTGCCACACTTTCATGGAGGACCTCAGAGCAGTGGACACCAGGTGGGAAGAGGCTTCAGACATTGCCAGTGACATATGTTTAACAGCTTGCCACCCAATACGCCCAATGGTGAGGGAGGATCTAGGTCTGAGTAAGTCAACTCATCATGTGCATGAGAACTCGGCCGACAAATCAAAACTGAACTTATACATTTGATTCTCGATTGATACAAATGTTTGTCAATTAACAGAGGTTCATAAAATCTCCATGTTTAACATTTAGAAGATGATATAATAAGACTAACTGTTGAAAAGTTTCTTCAAACATACAATATCTACTGATTAATCTTTTCTTTTTTTAAGTTGTTTTTTTTTTAGAATGTTATTATCAAAATCAACTTTGACTTATTTAATAATAGCTGTCACCAAATAAGTATTAAAAATATTAATATGTAAAAGAAATACATACTGTCTCATGTATGTTATGAAAATAGATCTATGATAAGTTGCCCAAAGCAAGAAAGGTTTTTCAGTGTGTACCATGATACACAGATGATATGATGTTTTATGCCCAACCTTTTTAATCAGCTCAAATTGCGACAGAAAAGGTGCGAAGTTCACAAGGTCAATGGGCCCTTACCTGTGATGAAGGCGTTCAAGTCTGGCTGCATCGTCTTAAACTGGTTAACATAATACTCTCTCTGTTCATCATTGATGGACCAAATGTCGTCCACGCTGTCCGCCTCTGATGAAATGGAGGAGGAGTCAAAGTTGGGGGGTTCCAGGTTGTTATAGTGTTGCTTGACCCCGGAACCAATCAGCACTGTTGAAGACACATAAGTGGGAATATAATAGCATCTAGTAAACAGGTACCAATGTGATAACAATGCAAGAACTTATAACATTTTGTTTTTTCTGACTTGAGTTAGTATTGTGTTAAATCTCGTTAAAAGTAATAAGTAAAGTAGCCCTTTCAGACCTTGCAAGTAAAGTAGCCCTTTCAGACCTTGTGATGTTATGATCGATGGTTAACAAGGGTGTTATGTGGCCAGCATCGCCAACTGCCTATACTTTCCCAGTAGCCATCAGAGTTGGGTGGACTTAGGGGCATCCAAAAAAAATCTCGAACTTCAAAACTACACTCTTTAATGAGATTCAAACGTTAGACGCCTTAGTTTGGAAGCCACGCGCTTTACCACACATCTACCACTCCCCCGGTTAAATCTCATTACATACGTATTACTGCTAATACCAATAGTTTTACTCTTGAAACGTTTCTCTTCTATCTTATAATAGATTTATTCAATAAGTCATTAAATCTTCTCTTTCACAATGAAGATTTCTAAAGGGGCAAGTTCTAATTAAAGCATTAATGTTTCCATAAAATTTTATGCCAACAAAACAATACATAAAATATCAATAATTAACAAAAGTAAATTAAAGTACCAGCTTTTCAAACTATGCTACAATGGTATAAGAAGATATTTAGTATACAAGTAACCTGATCATAACACTGGGAAAGATTTCTTTTTTCAAGTGAATGATGTTTGCTTTGAACTTGTGAGCGTCAACTTTTCTTAGTTCATTATGAAGCAATGTCTTCTAATTTTGGGCTTGTGCTTTATAGCATGAAGTAGCTGACCTTAAAGTTAAAGAATCTATACCAAGCTACGTACTGTGACTTTAGCTGACCACTGAGTTGGTCAAAGAATCTATACCAAGCTACGTACTGTGATTTAGCTGACCACTAAGTTGGTCAAAGAATCTATACCAAGCTACTTACTGTGATTTAGCTAAACACTAAGGTGGTCAAAGAATCTATAACAAGCTACTTACTGTGACTTTAGCTGACCACTGAGTTGGTCAAAGAATCTATACCAAGCTACGTACTGTGATTTAGCTGACCACTAAGTTGGTCAAAGAATCTATACCAAGCTACTTACTGTGATTTAGCTAAACACTAAGGTGGTCAAAGAATCTATACCAAGCTACGTACTGTGACTTTAGCTGACCACTGAGTTGGTCAAAGAATCTATACCAAGCTACGTACTGTGATTTAGCTGACCACTAAGTTGGTCAAAGAATCTATACCAAGCTACTTACTGTGATTTAGCTAAACACATAAGGTGGTCAAAGAATCTATACCAAGCTACGTACTGTGACTTTAGCTGACCACTGAGTTGGTCAAAGAATCTATACCAAGCTACGTACTGTGATTTAGCTAAACACTAAGGTGGTCAAAGAATCTATACCAAGCTACGTACTATGACTTTAGTTGACCACTGAGTTGGTCAAAGAATCTATACCAAGCTACGTACTAAGACTTTAGCTGACCACTGAGTTGGTCAAAGAATCTATACCAAGCTACGTACTGTGATTTAGCTGAACACCAAGTTGGTCAAAGAATCTATACCAAGCTACGTACTGTGACTTTAGCTGACCACTGAGTTGGTCAAAGAATCTATACAAAGCTACTTACTGTGACTTTCTTCATCATCAAACATCGTCCAGTTGCCATTCTCCACTCCAGCTCCACCGGACTGTGGATGATGGTGATGACTAGATCCACCAACAGGGCCGCTATTCACAGTAGCTGCAACTCTGGGCGGCACCGTGACTTCACTTAGAGCTACAGGATTCACATGCCCACCTTCCACTGACATGGAGTTGGGATTGACAAGGTGCCGTGTGGCCTCGGCACTCTCCAGGCTGCTCGTCATAGATGATGGGTGAGATGCCACTGCCGCAGAGGCTAGATTTGGTTGAGAGTTGGCAAAGACCAGAGCTGGAGCTGTGTGCTGTTTGATAAGAGACTTTTGATTGGCTGGAGATGTGGGTGGCGACTGTGTGGGTGAGAATGGTGGAGATTTTGAGTTGTGGGGGGAATCATCTCGTAAACTTGTCTGCAAAATAAGCATACAATTTTTATCAAGTGCTAAAAAAAAGACACTGATTAGTAACAACTATCTCTTAAACTTGTCTGCAAACAACCAAAAACTTTTATCACTATTGCTAACAATAAATGCTGTATGGTGACAATCATCTCTTCAACTTGTCCACCAAATTTAATCGATTGCTAACTTCAAAAACCTTTTTACAACATCAAATGAACAACAAACAGAAGTAGGAGCTTCTCCTACTTGACCTGTTACCTGAACAAAATAAGCTCCACACAACTCCCCGTTTGCAGACACTGCGCCCGCCCCTTTGAAACCATAAACCATATCCTCTTTGAATGCCCCTCCCTAATCCACCTTAGGCAGACCCTACTCCCGCTACAGCCCAGGATAACCAACACCCTGTACGGCAGTGCTGAACAAATGAAGAGAACAGCACACTATTTTTCCTTGGCACAGTCTGCGAAAGAGCTGACATTTCAGCAGCAATAAAGCTGGCTAGAAGAAGATGACCTGTTATGAGCCAAATGATTTAACCAACATAAAGGTTTGGCCACTTTATATCAAGATTTTTTTTACCTACACAGAAACTGAAATGCAATATAAACATAACTTTATCTGACCACAATGTAAACTCTCAGCTCCCTAAATTCTATTATATACTGTTTACAACAAGGGCTTGGTTAAATTTGAGTTATATAGTGTGTGCATTTTTTTTCGCAATCAACAAAACTCAAAGGTTGTGTTTTGGGATATTTTCAAAACTTTGATTCTGAATGCATTTTCGTCACACACACAACATATCTATATCTATATGTATCTATCTATCAGAACTTTAGTTGACATTGTTGCTAAAGATAACAACAAAAAAAAAAGTAAAGTTCCCCTGTCAGACTTTGCGATCTAGCATTGCAAGAGATAGCTGCATTAATTTTATGTCTTTTGTGTTTTGTTGTATTTTATATCAGCCTTTCCAAACTTTTTGAATTTCAAGTTTCCTGTAGAATAAGTGTTTTTTTTTGTGGTTTTTTTTTACATATATACATATATATATATATAGAGAGAGAGAGAGAGGAAACCCTTATTCTACAGGAAAACTTGAGATTTAAAGTCTTGAAATGCTGAAGTAAAATACACAACGAAAAAAAAAAAAAGACATAAAATTAATGCAGCTCTAGCAACAATGTCAACTAACTCTAACGGATGTGCAACTCTAACAGACTAACTAATGTTGTATTCCAAAACCCTCTTACTTTCTAATTTCAGACCCAGTTTTAACACTGTTAAAATTATTTTATAACCCATAGATTTACTAAACAAGCGTCAGCTTTACTGAACCTGTTCACCTTACTCATTGTGTGTGTGCATTGTGTCAATATTAAGATGGTACAGCCGAAAAAAAAAAGATGACTTTCATAGAATCAATAGCCCATGGAATGATCAATAATATATTGAACCTTTTGCAACGCTACTCAAACCTGTCTTTCAGAGCGTCAGCCTGTCTTGATCAATACCCACAGAAGGACAAAATAAATGCAAACATCAGCTAGAATTGAAATAATTGCTTCACAAAAATCTGCTGAACACTCTCTCAGCCATTGCCAAAACAGAGTAATCAATAAACATCTCTCGGCTTGAGACAATCAATACAAGTGAAACAAATCTCACAAATAACCAAGAAAACAGCATATAAAAATACACAATTCAACTTAAATTGCAAAAAGTTTCTCTATGTTTTTTTTTTTTGCTTTTTTTTTTTAGAATTATGGAACTGTGACCAAGAGTATTCTAATTTTTGAAGAGTCAGTTGGGTTATTTAAAATTATGGACTGTGTTGATTATTTGTAAGTAAACAATGAAAAAACTTATCTAAATCTAAGGTTGGTTAAATGAATAATAATAATAATAATAATCTTTATTGTCCGTATGGAAATATGTCTTACAATTTGTGCATTACACCAAACAAAAAACATTATAACTATAAGAAACCAAAGTGTACATAAGAATAAGCTTACCTGGGTAGGAAACTGACCAGATTGACTGGTCACCACAGAAGGGGGATCATGCACGACCCCCCTGTACTGCCCTGACAGCGAGCGGCTATGAGATTTCTTGGAGCCTGGAGGTGGGGGCAGCTGGCCTGAGAGTTGAGAATTCAATTTGCTACATCCACCAGAGAGAAAAACAAAAACATGAATTACGAACACTTCAACTCATGAAACCTATGAAATTAGTTCAACAGTGTCCATACAAATTAGTTCAACAGTGTCCATACAAATTAGTTCAACAGTGTCCATACAATTAGTTCAACAGTGTCCATACAATTAGTTCAACAGTGTCCATACAAATTAGTTCAACAGTGTCCATACAATTAGTTCAACAGTGTCCATACAATTAGTTGAACAGTGTCCATACAATTAGTTCAACAGTGTCCATACAATTAGTTGAACAGTGTCCATACAATTAGTTGAACAGTGTCCATACAATTAGTTCAACAGTGTCCATACAATTAGTTCAACAGTGTCCATACAATTAGTTGAACAGTGTCCATACAATTAGTTCAACAGTGTCCATACAATTAGTTGAACAGTGTCCATACAATTAGTACATCAGTGTCCATACAATTAGTTCAACAGTGTCAGGTGAAATGGTGATTGAGTATCAGTGACCAGACTTTCTGACAGGGACTAAGACATATGTCACTGTAAAAGCAAATCTATTCCACTCTCTATGTCTCAGGCTAACATCACCACATGTTGCAGAATCTTTATTGATTTGTGCATACCAGCATGATGACTGGCTAATATCTTGACAGAGTCAAATGTAGAGCAGACTGTTAACACACACACACACAGGTCAGAGGTTGCATACTTATACACAACACAGTTCAGAGGTCACTCAGTCACACAGAAGATACTCAGATCACACACTCATACACAACACATACTATCACTATAGTTTAAAAAAAAAATAATTATATCTATAGGATTTAAATAACTACAACAAGAAAAACATATAAATACTTTTAAAAAAACACTAAGCTCATATTAAGTGTAATTGTATCAATTAGTCATGTAATTACATGTATGACTTGCCCAGAATAATAAATCTGTGCGATTAGAACTATTTTTACCAATTGTTTTTGTTTAGCTTTTAGCTTTCTCATTGCGCTATGATCCTATCACTTGTCTGGACCAGTTGTGAAAGGGGAGGGAAGAAGAGGGGGGGGGGTATCTTGGTGAATGTTTACAGGATCATAGTTTTAAATGCATTTAACAAATTTTCACTCCGGGCTCAAAGAGTCCACAAGTGGACTAATTCAACTTTTACCACCACATCTGTCGAGTACTATTTCTTTCCCTTGTTCAAGAAACCAAACAAACTAATTGACTAATTGGTTAATATTTTTTTCTACTGATTTTTGTGTTGTCAGGCAAGGTACAGACTGACAGAGTGAGTTGATATAAGCTTTGTAAAAACATGTTTCATCTACAACAGCTTGGGGGTTAGGACATGGAGATGAAAGGCCCAGGAGAGATCTGAATGGATGGGCTGTGGCGCCAATGGGATGGATGGAAAAACATGTGCCGATCCAGTACAATGCAGCGATTTTAGAAATTTATAAGCTTGTACGTTTTAAACTGCTCATTCTCTCATTTCATTGCACCTATTTCTATTTCAGATCCATTTGACTTTCACTTGACACTTTCAGTTGTGAAAGTTTTTTTAGGTTTACAATAAATGCATATTTCAATTTGATTTTTAAAGGTTTAGGGACAGATGGCAAAAAAGAAAGAAGATCATTTCATTGAATTTTTTTAATCAAGTAACTGTGGTTCCTAAAGATAAGTTAATGTGGTTTCTTAAGATAAGTTAATGTGGTTCCAAAAGATAAGTTGATGTGGTTCCAAAAGATAAGTTAATGTGGTTCCTAAAGATAAGTTAATGTGGTTCCTAAAGATAAGTTAATGTGGTTCAAAAAGATAAGTTGATGTGGTTCCAAAAGATAAGTTGATGTGGTTCCTAAAGATAAGTTAATGTGGTTCCTAAAGATAAGTTAATGTGGTTCAAAAAGATAAGTTAATGTGGTTTTTATCTGTCAGCACACTTGAATTGAGGGCCTCTTAAAAACTCAGAACAGATTTTTGATGATTCAAATCTGATAGTAGGACTCTGTGTCTCATACTCCTTGGGGATATACGAGTCTAGATAGTGAATTAATTTCTAATAACCAACAACTGGCTGTTTATAACAAATCTTTTTTTTTTTGTTTTATTGCATTGCACATTGAGAGCAGCTATTCAAGCCTGCATCCCAGAGTTCAATAGAGCACAGTATTATGGACACAGAGAATCATGAAAGCTGTTTACAGTTGGTCATCACCGCCAACTTTTCACTTCTCAAGTTTCATAAAGAATTGATCAGAACTAGGTCACTATTTTTGTCTTCACATGTTCCTTCCATTACCTTACACTCTTTATCATGGGTAGGTGCTCTGGAAATCCCCTAAACTGGCAGCAAATTTCATAGAGCTAATAACCTGAATGTCAGTGGTTTTATCCCTATATTGGCTTATTTTTTTTTTACACAATGATCTGATCAGATTTAATCCTATCAGATCCAAGCAGATTTGATTTCATTTAAACATAATGTAAGAATTTTTAAAAAAAATTATATTACTAGTTTCTTTCTAAGATATTTATTGTAAATTTGTATTTATGAGCCTGAAATTAAAAAAAAAATACAGCTAGCCCTAGCATAGTTTTAAGCCAAACTTGAGCAAAAAATAGATACTTACCATTCAAGACCAGCACTGTCTGGTTCTCCTGAAGACTTTTTTCTGTCAGATGCCACTAGAAGTTTAGTAGAGAGAGACAACAAGCACTAGTTAACAATAAGTCCGCTGAGTGGACATATCAATTAACATGGAGATAGGTCACAGTCCCAAATGAATGTCAGTAAACACTCACAGCACAAACACTCTCTTGTAACTGATTAGTCTAATTGTGCCAGTGTGTCAGCTAGCTGAACTGGTCATAGTTCACACACTCATAGCACATCAGTCTAAGTAACAGCACATCAGCAGTCTACTAAGAGGATCCTAATAAGAGGACATCAGTCTAAGTAACAGCACATCAGCAGCCTAATAAGAGGACATCAGTCTAAGTAACAGCACATCAGCAGTCTAATAAAAGGAAATCAGTCTAAGTAACAGCACATCAGCAGTCTAATAAGAGGACATCAGTCTAAGTAACAGCACATTATTCTAAGTAACAGCACAACAGTCTAAGTAATATCAATCTAAGTAAAGCACATCAGCAGTCTAAGTAATCAGGACATCAGTCTAAGTAACATCAGTAACATCAATCTAAGTAAAAGCACATTAGCAGTCCAAGTAATTAGGACATCAGTCTAAGTAACATCAGTCTAATTAAAAGCACATCAGCAGTCTAAGTAAGGAGGACATCTGTCTAAGTAATAAATCAAAGTACTAAAACATCAGTCTAAGTAACAGCACATCAGTCAAATAACATCATTCTAAGTAACAACACAGAAGTCTATGTAACATTAGTCAAAGTAACAAACATCATGTCAGTCTAAGTAACATACATCTAAGTAACAGCCTATCATTCTAAGTGATGGTAAACATCAAGATGCAACTGGAAATATTTCACACATCTGTAACACATCAGCCCATGTGTTTGATGCAAGACAAGGAAAGATAAGTGGGGGTAATAGACATACTAATTGGCTTGCCTCAACCATTTCAATTGTCAATACTCTCCTGCATACAAAAAAACTGGTGCAGTTCAACCATTTTAAGATTATGTACACTCTGTGCTGAGAGTACTGTGACAATAGAAACTTTCAAGATGTTAAGAAACATACTTTACAGCAGCGGTTCTCAACCTTTTAAGCTTGGCGACCCCTTATAACAATCCCCACACTTTGCCGCGACCCCCCCCAACACACACACACATAGCAATAGAAGAATAGACAAAAATAATCCGCATTTTCGATGGTCTTAGGCGACCCATGGCAAATGGTCAATCGACCCCCAAGGGGGTCGCGACCCACAGGTTGAGAACCCCTGCTTTACAGGCATACATCAGAGGGCAACATCTTTCATTGTAAAATCATATTTTTTTTTCTCTGTTCTTATTTCCACACTATGGATTTGTCTGCCTCAGATGTGATAAACATAATGTTAGTCTCCTCAGCAGCGTGGCCATAGTCATGAGAAGTATCTTCAGGCTCAATAACAATGTCTTGATCACTTCTTCAATCTGTATCAATTTAATCGCTAGAATATATTTAGAGTTAACATGGAGATGAATGTAGGTTACAGAACATCGCTGTAACAGTATTAGTTTCAGCACTGTTTATGCCATTTTGTGCTCATTGACACTGACATGAAAATGTAATGGGTAAACACTCATAGAATACATTAGTCAAAGTGTTTCAGTAGAATGTACAAGACTCAGAGTCTAAAAAAATCTCAGTTACATAATATATATATATATTTTTTTTTATTTTTTTTTTATTCAAGGTCACACCATTCTAAAAATAATTTTAAAATATACAATAGTGTGAGCATTTAAATATAAGGTGTAATGTATACCCTGCATAGCATTCAATTCACTTCTAGAACAAGCAGACCTATCTGCAACTGACCAAACCTACCCATGCCATGTATGCGGCCTGCAAAAGCGAGAATTGGACTTTACAGTCATCTTCGAGTCAATAGGAAATGAGAAATGTGTTCATCTTCGATCACAAAAGATGAGCTATAGACAGACTCTATGTGCAAAGGATTCTTCCTTTTTTTTCACTAACATTCCTGTAAAAAAAAACTTTGCTCTAGTAAAACTTGTGTTCCAAGTCACTTCCTACTTTGAAGGTGAACAGCCCCTGTAGCCTAAATCACAAACTTTCGCATATAAGTCAGGTAAGAGATAGGGAGCTCTTATGTAAGATCAAAGTCAGGTAAGCCTTGTTCCTTCTAAAGTGGTCATTGAACAAGAACTAGCTAAAAAGATGAAATGTTTGTGTGATGTAACATCATGTGATGTAACTTTGTGTGATGTAGCTTCATGTGATGTAACTTTGTGTGATGAAGCTTCATGTAATGTAACTTTGTGTGATGTAGCTTCATCTGATGTAACTTCAGGTGATGTAACTTCGTGTGATGTAACTTCAGATGATGTAACTTTGTGTGATGTAACTTCAGGTGATGTAACTTTGTGTGATGTAACTTCAGGTGATGTAACTTCGTGTGATGTAACTTCAGGTGATGTAACTTTGTGTGATGTAACTTTGTATACTTTGTATGATGTTACTTTGTATGATGTAATAACTACTATTATTGCTTTAGTGTAGATTGTCTTTCATGCTTTTCATGCTCTAGTAACTATGATGTTGGGAAGAGGCATCTGGAAGATTCCATGCTAAGTAAACACAACTCTGTCAAATTTCACATTTAAGAACTGCTACTCTACAGTGGTCTACGCCACTCAGCATCCTACCAATAATGACTAACAAGGAAGAAAATAATTAGTTGAATAGCTAGACCTACATTGTGACAACTACATCTAAATCCATTGAATTCATTGAGATCAATATAAAATGATGAATAACTTCAATCTTCCCACTGAGTGGAGTGTACAAGGGCTAATGCTAAGACCTGTAGCTCCATGTGGCGTCAGATAACTAAGTGGCCTTTCATTAGCCACCCACCCCCCCCCCACAAACCACCACCCCGCCTCACACACACACATAAACATCCCTCCCAATACAAGTGGTAATCAGCCTTGCTGTGGCAGTGGACACACCAAAGTAGGTCACAATGCCAACAGTTGAGCAGAAAGTGTGAAAAGATGACTGCCTGGGCTAATTAACCCATTCTGTGCTAATTTAGATTGGTGATGGTGATAGATAATGTTGGGCTGCCATTGTACCATCTACACAATAGCTTTGAACGTAGAAATATGTCAAATGTACACAACAACCTTAAGGTCTTGTAGAGAGCATTGGCCAATTAAAAATGAACTTATTTTGAATTACTAGATAGAGCTTAATAATAATAATTTAATTTATAGAGCGCTGTTAACCCTTTCCCTACTAATGAACGATACCATCGTTGATTTGACCCCATTAAATGAAATTAATTTTTGGTTTTAGAAAGTGTAATTTGTGTTACATAAAAAAGAGCATTCTCCTATAATTATTTAATATACCAAAAGTAGCATTTTCTGATTACAAACAAAGGTGTTATTGAAGTTTAATCCTAACAGGGTAGAATGTACAAGTGTGGAAAAAAGAACAATTCTGTCAGAACTTGGAAAATAATTACGGAGTTAACCATCAAAATGTAGGCTCAAGGTGCTGTAATACACATGCATGAGAAGTTTGGAGTTGCATTAAGTCCAGACAGCATCTGCTTCTAAATAGCAAAATGGCATTTTTCTCCGCTATAACATTTGTTCTTCTACGCTAACTTCTCGTGTGTATTACAAGTGTGTGTTGTGTGTAGTGACTGTGCTCACAGAAAGAGTCTGGTAACCCATCACTGTCAGTGGATGGCCATGACCTGAAACTTTAGAGGCTGGGTTGCCCAGCAGTAAGAAGTAAAATCTAGTTCAAGCCAGCAGGAGGGGAGGAGAATGTTTTGATCTCAAACTAAAATAAAAAAGCAAAATAAAAAGATCACTTTTTAAAAACAAAGCTTATGTAAGGGAAAGAATCATTAATTGCTGCCATTTATCTGAAAATTGCAGGGTTTAGCTCCCTTTCTGCCATATAAAACAAATTATTTAAATAGTACTTATTGATTAACAAATTAGTTAATTTTTTGATTTATTCATGTGTCATTGACAATAATAATAATAATAACAATAATAATAACAATGATAATAATAATAATAATAATCTTTGTTATCTATGAAGAAATTTGTTTCACAATTGTGCAAAAAAAAATAATTCACAATTAGAGCAAAAATTTTTACTATAACATACAAAATATATGTTCATACCCCAGTTTATCTTTAACATTACATTAGAAATTTACCAAAGTCATTTTTATATTATTCAACGAGTTAATTGCCAAAGAAAACAAAAGAGTTTTGTGAATATGAATAATTATGCAAAATTTCAACTTGACCTGAGAATGGGAAGTGGGAGAAAAAACATGACAAAATGTAATAAGGGAATTAAATCCATATATAAATCCACATCTCTCATTAAGTAGCAGTTATTCCCCTTTATTATATCAACCTAAATAATAATCACCGTTAATTAATTAAGGAATGGAGAAAGAGGGTTGACAAATCTTGCATGGTGCTCCAACTGTCCAATAGACTAATGGATAGGTATAGATAAAGGGGAAATTAATTAACTAATTGGTTAATTTTTTTGATTCATTAATGTCTTGCCAGATACAAGTGAGAAATGGGGAAAAGATGTGTTCAAACTTTTTACATAAGACTAATTGTGCTGATACATGTATAAAGCATTGTCAAAAGTTGACCAAAATCACAAGTGAACTTCATTTCTGAACTCTTAAAAGGAACCTGTTGGTCTGTTTTAATCTGTACACTTCAAAACTTTACTTTTTAACTATTGTAACTTTTTTTTACAATTCCTTTGATCAGCTTGTACAGTCTGCAAAGGTTCAACAATATACAAAAACCTGGACTTAACAATATAATCTTCTTAACTCTTTCTCTCCTTGTTGATTTGACCTCATTTAATTCAATTCCATTAATGTTTGATTTTATAAACTTTACTTTGTGTTATATAAAAAGAGCAAGCATTCCCCTTTAATTCTATACCTAATAAAACATTTTCTGATAAAAAACAACAAAGCTATTGAAGCTTCATCATAACAGGGTAGTGAAATAGTAATGAGCAAAATGTAGACGTCCGTCGAAACGTGGAAAAATAGTTACGGAGAGTAAGAGTTAAAATTGAATTTCGTCAAGGCTCACTTTGAACCTATTCTCTAAAGCACCACCACTATTCACAACACACAATCTACACTAGATAAAGAATGAACAACAACCACAACAGCGTTACATTCAGGAACAACAACTCTGCACTTACTTTGATCATTTCCCTTGGAGGAGAACTTTGGTAAAGGAAGCTCTTTCCCTGGAGACAAAAATAAAAGAGTTCCTGTTCAAAACATGTTTCAGTTAGCTTCTTGTCAACAGACTATTTGAAGCATGCAGCAGTAGGACATCAGAAAAACATACTTTTTTTTTAAATCACAAAGCTTATACGAAGTGTAATAATTGTACCAGTTTGGATAAGTTCAAATTAAATTTGTAATAGATCTGGAATTTAGACCAACAATTTAGGTCATTGATAATATGCATGACTAAATGCATGACGCTTAGGACGTAATCATCTTTTCTTTTTTTTTTTTTGAAGTAACGTCTGAATTATATAAGATAAGATAAGAACAATAAATCTGTGCAATTAATTATATTTTTACTGATTTGTTTTCGTTTATCACTATTCCATGGTTTTAGATTTCTCAATATGCTACGATCCTATCACTTATCTGAACCATAGGGGGGGGGGGGGGTGGAGCGAGAGATAAAGGAATATCTGGATGGATTTTACCATAATTGGTTTTTAAAAGAAAAAAAGAAAATGGGCTGAATTTGAACTGCTGGCTCACATCTCCTCAGGCCGATGTGCTAAGCCCTCTGCTAGTAAGGAACTTAGGACTAGAGAAGATTGTACTGTTATATATTGTTTGTTTCAATTTAGAGCGGGGACCTATAAAGGGGACTAATTCAGCTTATACCACCACTTCAGTACAATTTCTTTCCAATGTTCAAGATACCAAATAAAATAATTAATTACCAATAGTTAACTAACTAATTGGTTGTTTTTTTTATTGACTGTTGTGTTGTCAGGTAAAAGAAATAATTGTGCAAAATTTCAGCTTGATCTGAGTTAGGGTTAGGGTGTGGGAGAAATAATGTGTACGAACTTTTTACCAGACAGAGCGAGCTAGAGAGGAGGATCCTAGCAATGGAATTGAGAAAGTACAGAAGGATCCTAGGTATCACATTCAAAGACCGCATCACAAACCAAGAGATTAGAGACAGGGTTACTCAGCGATCGGACCCCATGATCACCTGCTAACTATTGTAAAAAACGCAAGCTTTAAATCTATGGCCATATTACAAGATCAGTGGGGCTCATTCCTTCAGGGAACAGTACCAGGAAAAAAGAAGAAGAGGCAGACAGAAAAAGCGATGGGAGGACAACATAAAAGAATGGACGGGCCTACCATTGAAAGAGGTTTTAAACAAGGCAAAAGACAGAGAGGAATGGAGAAAGATGGTCGACAGGTCTTGCTTGGTGCCCCAACGGTCCAACAGACTTAGGGATAGGTAAAGGTAAACTGCATCTCATTTATTTCAACTGAAACCGAAACTAGTTTTACCTCTTTACATCTAACAAACACACAAACTTTAAGCACTGAAAATGTGTATTCTTCAACTGGCTTTTACCCTTCAGTACTATCAGAATTTAATACTAAGATGAAAGCCAAGACAGTTCAACCCCCAGTGATGTTAAAGCCTTATACTCCCCCCTTACCTAATTGAATTTGTGCTGTGTTAGGCACAATAAATAGTTGTTAAAGTTTATCTATTCGAGAATAGGCGTGGGAGAAGTAACGCGTACAAACATTTTACCAGACAGACAGAGCGAGTTGAAATAAGCTTTGTTTAGAAAAACTATTAATATATCAAAGGCCGATTCTCTTCCTGTGTATCACATCTGAGAACTGTCAAGCCAGGGGGAACAACTCTATGAAATGAAAACATCGTACAGATTAGCTGGCCCTGTTTTGAGGCAAGGCAATGAATGCGTGCAAGACATGACAGGCGATACCGCGTGGAAGGCCAAGCGAGAGAAAACATCAAGAAGTCCAAGTGCTAGACAAGCATCTGTGTGTGTGTGTCTATAAGGGAGATACTAAATGTTCTCTCTCTTCCCTGTCTCTCCCCATCACTGGTCTCGGTGTTTTCTCGCAATATCTCCCCCCCCCCTCCTTTTGTTCCCCCTCCATGTTCGTCACTGATAACGTGAACATGATCCTGTTCCCTGGACATCAATACACGTGACTTGGCCGAGTGGCTTTGGCCACGCCTCCCGGCTGTGTGTGTGTGTGTGTGCGCGCGTGCTCAAGTGGCTCTCGACCAAGCATCTCTTTTGAGTGTGGTTGGTATTCATTGCCAAGTATTTCCCCGCCCTTTCTTTTCACCAATACACGCGTGCTGTCTACATCAAGCACTCTTGGGCAGATGTTTCTACACATGTAAATAAACACGACAGCCTCCTTGGGATGATACCATGTGACTGCCACATGACCACGAATTATGCCAATGTAGTGTTTTTGTTTATACCTAAAGAGATGCAAGAGTTAATCTGCTGTGCGCAGGAATGGTGCCAGTCTCTACGAAATGTACACGAGTATAACGAGGCCTGCCGGGTGGCGCACTGGCTGAGTGGCACAGCGCTTGGAGGGCAGCAAAGAGGACGTCCACTGACAGGCAGCAAAGAGGAAGTCCACTGACAGGCAGCAAAGAGGACGTCCCACAACAGGCAGCAAAGAGGACGTCCACTGACAGGCAGCAAAGAGGACGTCCCACAACAGGCAGCAAAGAGGACGTCCACTGACAGGCAGAAAGAGGACGTCCCACAACAGGCAGCAAGGAGGACGTCCCACAACAGGCAGCAAAGAGGACGTCCCACAACAGGCAGCAAAGAGGACGTCCACTGACAGGCAGCAAAGAGGACGTCCCACAACAGGCAGCAAAGAGGACGTCCACTGACAGGCAGCAAAGAGGACGTCCACTGACAGGCAGCAAAGAGGACGTCCACTGACAGGCAGCAAAGAGGACGTCCACTGACAGGCAGCAAAGAGGACGTCCACTGACAGGCAGCAAAGAGGACGTCCCACAACAGGCAGCAAAGAGGACGTCCCACAACAGGCAGCAAAGAGGACGTCCACTGACAGGCAGCAAAGAGGACGTCCCACAACAGGCAGCAAAGAGGACGTCCCACAACAGGCAGCAAAGAGGACGTCCACTGACAGGCAGCAAAGAGGACGTCCCACAACAGTCAGCAAAAAAGAAGTCCACTGACAGGCAGCAAAGAGGACGTCCACTGACAGGCAGCAAAGAGGACGTCCACTGACAGGCAGCAAAGAGGACGTCCACTGACAGGCAGAAAAAGTAAAAGAGTGTTGTTACATGCTGTTGGAGAGTATCAGCCCGATGCGGGGGTGGGGGGGGGGATTTCGTGATCAGTTTGGACAATGCCAATCGCTAGATCCCATTCTTGACCCAATGGAGGAACCGCAAACTTACGGTTCCTGAACCGCAAACTTACGTTACGGTTCCTGCATGAACAAGGAATGAAAAAAAGTCCAAATGGTACGATAGCTTGGTCCATCATGGAACGGGATCTGAAGTACCGTCTGTGAGTACCTAACCCCCTTTCCCCCAAACAGAACAAACGATTGACGGCAGCTAGACAGAAAGGATCAAGCAATAGTTGTCATGTGTTCGTACAAGGCATTGTCCAACAAGAGCCAACTAGGATCCAGATGTCGACATGACTGTACCGAGTGTAATAGACTTAAACAACACGAGCTTCAATAAACACAATGATTTTATTCGTCCTTATTTATGCTCTCTACTCCAGCCACTTGTTCTCTATACTCTGACTTCCTTTTACACACAGTCCCTGACACACTGCTGTTCACTCAAGCATGTACACTCAAGGTCCACTGGTCATTTCATACACAGGCACACACACTGCACTACCAGCCACGCAAAACACATACATTTACTATCACATCTCCCTCCTTAAAAGCTTTGAGATATCAATTGACTATACAAATGATTTCTGTCTCACTATAAACAAATGAGTAAACTGAATACATGTTTAACACCACAGAATGTTCAATTGTTAATATTATCAATATTAACAATATAAATTATAAAATGTGTAGTAAAAAAACAACAACAGTCTAGGTTTACAAATAGACATTAATTATATACAAATTGCATAATAATAAAAAGATATACATGTATCTAATTATCTGCGTCAGGGTAACGTACTGGTGGCCGAACTTGCCTACCATATTATTATTCTTTAACAGCCTTAAAACAGCATCATCTGCAGTGGCCTGCTGAAAAATGTTCATATATTCATCTGACATGGGTTAACTATTGACGATCAGATGAACTTGTGCATCCCAGTCATCACTTGAGGGATATCTGATTGGTAGCGATGCTCTTGACAGTGTGTCTGGAATAGACATTTCTTTGCCTGGCCTGTATTCCAGCAGTATTTCATATTTCATTAGTCGAAGAAGCATCCGCTGAAGCCTAGGGTGGTGTAGATGCCAAAGGCTTTTTGATAATCGCTTCCAAAGGTTTGTGATCTGTTTCAACCTTTATTGGACGTCCATACACATAGTAATGGAAATGTTCAACTCCGAAGACAATGGCAAGCATTTCTTTTTCTATTTGTGCATATCGTTTTTCACAGTCTGTAAGAGAACTTGAGGCGTAAGCCACTGGCCTTTCATTCTGCATTAATACTGCTCCAAGTCCCTCCTGTGAAGCATCCACAGACAACTTGACTGGCTGTGAAACATCCTAAAAGGCTAAAACTGGGGCGGTTGTGATCAAACTCTTTAAATAATCAACAGCCTTCTGATGTTGTTCCAACCATACCCACTCGTTGTCTTGTTTAAGTAGCTCTCTTAATGGGGCAGTTATTTCTGACAAGTTCTGTAAGAATTTACCAAGATAATTAATCATACCCAAAAATCTTTCTAGTTCCTTTCGATCTGTAGTGTATGGCATGGATTGTATTGCTTCAATCTGTGAGTCATCAGGCTTTATACCACTATCTGTAATGATATGTCCTACAAACTTGACTTGTCGTACTCTTAGGCTACATTTAGATGGCTTCAGTTTGATTCCTTTCCTTCTTGCTATGTCAAGAACTTGCCTAAGTCTATCATCATGCTCTTCTATTGTTCTACCTGCTATCAGTATTTCGTCCATGTATGTCTCAACCCCTTGTATAACGTCGAAAGCTTGGTGGAAACGTTTTGCAAATACTTCTGCAGAAGAGTTTAGCCCAAATGGTAGACGAAGGAACTTGTAGGGAGCAAAAGGTGTGTTAAAAGTAAGACAGCCATAATAGAATTTCAAATTGTGGAGACACATTCAAAGCCAATTGTGGGTCTACCAGGCTGCCAACAAATGAATTTAATCAGAAGAGTTGACTTTATAGAGGACGATACACTCTCAGGCTACGCAGATGTATTTACTGGCTTAGGCTGCATGGAAGAGGAATTGTTACGGTCGTAGCGCAGCACGGTGTGCATGAATAATGGTGCGAATTTGTGTAATGAATGGAAGTGATGTTGAAAAGGGGAAGCCGGGGGAGATTGACAGGAAGAGAAAGGAAATGTTCGTATTTACATAACTTGTTGTAATATTAAAGTATTTCTAGAGTCATAACCTGAGAGTCTATTATTATTTCAAAGAGTCTTGTGTCGTAACAAGTGGCGCCCAACGTGGGGCTCGTCCGGGATCGTAGAGGCATGTGTTATAGACCATGATCAAATTGATTTGATTATTGGCAATATACCAAACATAAAGAAGTGCACGGAAAATGAGATAGCAGTTTGGAAAAATTGTTGTGGAATGGCCACTACTCGATCCTGTAGTAAAGATGTGGATGAAGGAGATTTGGCAAAGTTGTTCGAGTTATCAACTAAGGAAAAAGAGCAAGATGAAGAACAAGATGAAAACACAGAAACAATTGAAATCAAAGACATAGGATTTAACAAAGAAAAATTTATCACAAAACAAAAAAATGATCCAGAGTTACGCCAACTAGCAAAGAAAGGAGGTAGAGGAGGAAGATTCTATGTAGAAAGAGGAACTCTTGTTAGAGAGATTGAATGGCATGGAAAAAAAGTAATCCAGTTTGTGGTACCCAGAGAATTCAGGCAACTTGTAATGGAAAATGGACACGATATAGCACACACAGGACATCTGGGACTACACAAAACGAAACTAAGAATATTTCAGAATTTTTATTGGCCATCAATAAATAAGGACATAAAAAGTTATGTGACTTCGTGCCAATTATGTTCTAGAAAAGGAGCAAGAAACATAAAAGCACCATTACAAAGGGTGGATGTACCAGATAGACCATTTAGTAAAATAGCGATTGATTTAATCGGTCCAATGCCAGTGGTATCAAATAGGGGTCACCGTTATATCCTAACTGTGATAGACGTGTGCTCCAGATGGCCGGAAGCTATCCCACTCAAACAAATTGAAGCCAGAGATATAGTACAAGCATTATATACGTTGTTTACAAGATTTGGATTTCCTAGAGAAATATTGTCGGATAGGGGGACTCAATTCAACTGTCAATTGCCTACAACATTCTTGAACATGTTTGGGATCCAGCAAAGGTTTACAACCTCGTATTATCCACAGAGCACTTGTGAAAGTTTTAATGTCAATCTAAAGAAATCATTATATAAAGTAATGGATGATAAACCCAAAGAGTGGGATATGGCAATACCGTCAATACTATTTGCATACAGGGAGAGTCGTAATGAAATAACAGGGTTTTCACCATTTCAAATGATTTATGGAGGAAATCCACGAGGTCCAATGACAATATTGAAAGATTTGATAATCCCACATGATCATATAGTAACTAATGACAGTTATGATATTGTGACAGAAACTAGAAATCAGATTATAAAGGCATGTGAAGAAGCGGATAGACAGATGCTAGAGAGAAATGAATTAACACATTCCAGAGTGAATGAACATAGAAAAATGACGGAATTAGAGGTAGGACAAGATGTTTTGGTCTTACGTAAGGATAACAATAATGCTTCGGGCACAAATTGGCTGGGACCATACAAAGTAGCAAGGAAAATTAGCGATATGGATTATGAAATAGACATTGATTCGATGTTAAAAATATTTCATGTGGATTTGTTAAAAGAATTTACACCAAGACAAAGAAGTGAAGAAAGGAGTAAGGATGAGTCAATGACAATGAGTGCCTGTGTGACGGAAGAAATGGAGACAGAGGAAAGGTTTAGACCAATAGAGACAGTGGCAACAGAAAGTAGGCAAACATGGAAGGATGTCATGGTGGATGGAGTTTCGCTTGATAGAGCTAAAGAAATCAAGGCACTAATTGAGGAGTATAAGAATATTTTTACGGATTTACCTGGGAAAACAAGTATTATAGAACATGATATCAAGTTAACCGGCAAAGTACCGAATAAACTGCCACAATATACGATCCCATTACACCACAGAGAAACATTACAGAAGGAAATTGACGAGCTACTAACACTTGGAGTGATAGAACCATCTAGTTCACCATGGGCTGCACCAGTCGTGCTTGTTAAAAAAAAGTGTGGCAACTTAAGATTGTGTGTGGATTATCGACAGTTGAATAAAGTCACACAATTTGACCCATTTCCAATGCCACAAGCAGAAGAAATGTTTACTAAGCTAAAAAATGCAAAGATTTTTAGCACGTTGGATCTGTCAAGAGGATACTGGCAAGTACCTCTAAAACAAGAAGCTAAACCATTATCGGCATTTAAGACACCTTCGGGCATATATCAATGGAATGTGATGAGCTTTGGCTTGGTAAATGCTCCAGCTACGTTTAACAGAATGATGGCCAAATTATTCAGCCATAGAAGAGACACAATTTGTTATTTAGATGATATATGCATTTTTAGTGAGCAATGGGATGAGCATATACAAAGCCTTGGGGAGGTTTTTAAAATTATCAAAGAAAACAATTTAACATTGAAACCAACAAAAATAAAAATTGGCCTAAGTGAAATTTCATTTTTGGGGTATAAGATTAAAAATGAGTACATTACACCATTAGAAGAAACTGTATCAAAAATATTGGACATTAAGGTACCAAAGACAAAGAAGCAAATTAGAAGCCTTTTGGGTCTATGCAACTTTTATAGAAAATTTATCTCAAATTTTTCAGAAATAATTGAACCGTTAACAAATTTAACAAAGAAAGGAAAACCTAACAATATAGTGTGGACGGAGGAATGTCAAGAAGCACTGGACATAATTAAAACTTTCTTTTCTGGGGCACCGATTTTGAAATTACCTGACAATACTAAGGAATTTATTTTGGCTACTGATGCATCAGCCATTGCAATAGGAGGCTGTCTAATGCAAAAATGGAATGGTGTCCCACATCCTGTTTTATATGTGAGTAGAAAACTGACCGCAGCTGAGTTGAAATATGCCACCATTGAAAAGGAAGGACTAGCCATTGTATGGTGTATAACAAAATTAGGGTTCTACCTAATGGGAGCTAAATTTGAACTATGGACGGATCACGCTCCCTTGGCCTTCATTAATACAAATAAACTAGGGAACAACAGAATAGCCAGGTGGGCATTGCAAATTATGGATTACAACTTTGAGGTCAGGACAATACCAGGGAAAGACAATGTGATAGCGGACACATTATCACGGTGTACCTAGGGAGGAAAAGAAATGGAAGTAAGGAAAGGAGCTAGGCCACGTCAAGTTTGTTTCTGTTGGTTGGTCAAAAGAATAATGTCAGTAAAATCATTTTGGTGAGAACACAATGAATAGCAGTGTAATGAATAGACATCTATAACAGATTGGAACATTTTGTAAATATACACATACTACATGTATATGTAATCGAAGACTGTATGGACTGACGAAGCTTTGTTACATGTGTGAGGTGTCGAGATATTAATATATGGTGTTATATTGAGAATTTGATGAAACCATTGTTAGAAATGTAAAATATAGTATTACAGTTACATAGTTAATTATAGTTTATAATTGTGAATTATGAGATTTACTCTGATTGGTTCGTTGGGGAAGTCTGGACATTATACATTGGGATGGATGTAAGTAATTTTGAACCTAAAATAATAATGTAGAGAATGGTGATATGTAATGTTGCTGTTGGAGGTTGTTGTTGTTTTTTGTTGTTGGCTTTTACCTGGTTTAAAAGAATGAGAATTAATGAAGATAATATAATTATATTGAACAGTGATTTATAATTTTATTTGATATTTAAAAGACGTTCGATGTACATCGAACTTGGCAAACAAGGGGGGTGTTACGGTCGTAGCGCAGCACGGTGTGCATGAATAATGGTGCGAATTTGTGTAATGAATGGAAGTGATGTTAAAAAGGGGAAGCCGGGGGAGATTGACAGGAAGAGAAATGAAATGTTCGTATTTACATAAATGGTTGTAATATTAAAGTATTTATAGAGTAATAACCTGAGAGTCTATTATTATTTCAAAGAGTCTTGTGTCGTAACAGGAATACACTATAAAGGTCAATTCCAACATTAAACCTGTTGTACACGCAGCAAGGAAAGTCCCAGCGGCACTACGTGAGGAATTAAAAAAGGAATTGAGAAGAATGGAAGATGAGGGTGTCATTGAAAAAGTAGATCCTCCCACTGCATGGGTCAACTCACTTGTTATTATTGAAAAGAAAGGAGGCGGATTAAGGATAAGTCTAGACCCTAGAGACCTCAACAAAGCCATTCAAAGAGAACACTATCAATGACCTACTATAGAAGAAATAGCTAGTCGACTAAGTGGCAGTCAAGTGTTCACGGTATTAGATGCCAACTCTGCCTTTTGGCAAATTAAATTAGACAAGAGCTGTACAGTTCTAACAACTTTTACACACAGTCCCTGACACACTGCTGTTCACTCAAGCATGTACACTCAAGGTCCACTGGTCATTTCATACACAGGCACACACACTGCACTACCAGCCACGCAAAACACATACACTTACTATCACACCGAGGCGATAGAACAGACCTTTAACTATAGCAGTGTGGACTCATCACAGGCACTGTGTATCATCTTGTTGAGGTGGAGAAGAAAGAGTGAGAAACAGCCGGTTACAGCCAGGTGTGAGATACAACATGGTGTGAGATACAGCCAGGTGTAAGAGACAGCCAAGTGTGAGATACTGCCAGGTGTGAGATACAGCCAGGTGTAAGAGACAGCCAAGTGTGAGATACTGCCAGGTGTGAGATACAGCCAGGTGTAAGAGACAGCCAAGTGTGAGATACAGCCAGGTGTGAAAAGCCTTGTGTGACCAACATCCAGGTGTGAGATACAGCCTGGTGTGACAAGCCTGGTGTAACTAACAGCCAAGTGTGAGATACAGCCAGGTGTGAAAAGCCTTGTGTGACCAACATCCAGGTGTGAGATACAGCCAGGTGTGAAACCTGGTTTGAGAAACAGTCCGAAGTGAGGGGTAGCATTCCCGTAGTCACTTGGATATAAAAACTCATACTGTGACATCTCTAGACAACATGTCTACTGAATTACGCCACTAGTCAATCAAACACATTTGCGTATGATGTCAGATAACTGACACGCCAGAACACAGGAAGCGAAACATTAAACAACAATCTCGCAACAACTAGAAGTAATTACATGACACAGTACCATGTATGTTGTAATTGTATTTGAACAGGCTAAAGTCACTAGTGGTAATGAAACCCTAATGATGAGACATTAAAATGATTTTTTTTTTAAATATTGAAACTATCCTGAAACCGATTAATTATTATATCTCCATGTATTCAATCAATACTTTTTTTAAATTCTTTTTTTCACTACCATCAAAGGTTAGGTCTTTAGTAAAAGACAAAACAAAATAAACATTACCCTTCTCATTTACTAGATCATTTTTTTTTCATCTCTATATTTATTCTGTCGTAACCATCAAGAAGTGCAACTCCGAACACAAGCTCAACTAAAGCATAGATTATGATGGGTTATGTCCCATTAGCACTTGAATCCAGTGCTGCCTCTCACCGCAGCACGCTCTCTGTTAGCTTCTGTTTAGTATTAAATTCTAAGACCATAAGGAAATCGTATCCCATGGAACCCGAACTTAAAATAGCCGAGAGGTAAATTAGTATTCACATATTCTTTTCAAAGTGAAGAAGAGTCACTGGACGGCAAAACCCCTTGAGACTTACGACACCCTCTCAATGTATAAATAGTGATAGTCATATTCCACTGTGGTCAAAGGTGCATGATTCTCAAACAGTTTTGATTTTCTTAGTGCGACGGTTTCTTTGGAGAGTTTGTGAATATTTGTATTATTTGATGTCATTGGGTCACGCCATGTAACAAACACACTTGCAGATTTTTCTAACTTCTTCTTCTTCGTTCTCATCGTTATGTTGGAGTGTTCAGATGACTAGACCAATACATGAGATGAACTGCGCAGTGGTTTCTAAAGCAGGGAGCTCTCCATATAGTTTTCTTTCTATTGGAGTGTTTTGGGGCCAGTGTCTTGTACGGGCCTCTTTGTAAAGAGAGCAGTTTTGGAGGACGTGGTCTGCATTCTCTGGTGACACTCAACATGGGCAGATTTCAATGGTTCCAATTTTGAGCTTCCGGTACATGTGTTGTCGCATTCTGTTGTGTCCGGTCCTGAGTCGAAAGATTAGACGTTGGTCTTGTCGGGATAGCTTATAGTAAGCGTCATCTTTCTTGTGATTTGGATGGGAGCTCGTCCATTTCTCATTTATTTTATCTACAATTAATTTCTTCATTTCTTCTGGATAGAGTGCAGAGTTTATTTGTGAGTTTGTTCTCCCACTCTTGGCAAAAAACAAAACAAAGGTACCTTTTTAATGCGATTAAGGTGGTCAGCCGATGTACAGCTAATTTGTTTCTATGGCCGACAGTTAAAAAGGGCTTCATGAGGCCAGCACAACGATGAAGACTTGACTTCCCCACCGTATGACAAGAACCCAAATAATAATAAGACTTATCTTCAAGTCCGAAGATTAATGAGGAATGAAGTATTTCCCGTGGCTATGCAGCCCCTGCTGTGAACTACATATTTTGCCACATCCAGGGCAAGCACAACCATTGTCCATTGGTGGTCGATTAAGATTTTCTTTTCGCCGTCTAGAAGCGGATTTTCTTTTGGTCTCAAACGTGTATCCCGCGGCCCTTGTAAATGACCTCCCAGCTGTCTCATCCCCTTTCAGACCTTGCCATCTATAGGGCAATTGATGCTAAGGTTATCTGTTAAAGTATGAGCAGGGTGTCATGTGGCCCCCAAAATGATATACCACCTTTAATTTCCCCAACTTACGTCTAGTATACCCAGGCGTGCCCTAAAATTCCTGAAATTCAAAATTCCAGTCTTCACAGAGATTTGAATTCAAACCCAGGAAAACAGTCTTAGAAGTCAAGCACTTAACCACTCAGCAGTGACGTACCTAGGAATTTGCCATCCCTTTGGGGCCTCTTGCATTTTGCTTAATATTTAATGTATAAAAAAAAACAATAATTGGGGGGGCCTCCCTCAAGTGGGGACCTAGGGGAATTTTCAAATTCTCCCCCTTCCTCCCCCACCATAGCTACGCCTCTGCCACTCAGCAACTGCCCACCCAGAAGAGTTGTGAGAACCTAAAGATCCTGAAATTCAAAATCCCAGTCTTCACCGTGATTTGAACTCAAGACCTGTAGGTTCAGAGGCCAAGGATTTGATATCTATGCTGAGTTAATTGAAGTTTAACCTCTTCAAACTCAATCACAGAAAACGAATATGAATCAGACTATTACATAAATCAGAGAGAAGTAAACAGAGGTAAAATGTATTACAGTATTAAGAGTTAATACGGTAAACCAATAATAAGGAAGCTTAATTGAAAGTGGGTGATTAACAGTAGCTAGCAATGAATTACAACAAAACTTGATAATTGTTTCCTGCAAAGCTTCCATCAACTCACTCTGTCTGGTACAAACTTTGTACACGTTATTTCTTCCACTTGCATACCTCGGGATCAAGTTGAAACTTTGCACAATTGTTTATTGTCGAAGACAACACATCAATCAATTAAAAAAAATTAACCAAATAGTTAATTAAATAGTATGAACCCGTTCAAATGGCCCCTTTTGTACCTGGTTCTAAAGGTCGCCTGCCTGTGCAAAGATTAGATTTTTGGTTTTACTTTTTACCTATACTGCTGTGAAGAGAATGTTTTAAATGTTTGTTGTGTGTTTTGTTTGTAATTTAGTTGTTTGTGTCTGTGTTTTTTTTTTCTCCATAACTACTCTATTAGCTTACTCTCACTTCATACAGGACAAGTTCTGTAACGATTTTCCTAATTGAGGGTTTATTTATATCTTTGGAAGAAGAAATTGCTAGCTAATTACCCGCACATAGAAAACATTGAAATTTAAACATAATATAAACACTTTATAATTTTTTGCATTGTACAGTAAATTCTTCTTTTTAGAGACTACTTCTTCAATCTATGTGAAGAAATAAAGACATGCAGTTATCCCAGAATTCCCTCCTGATGTCCTTAAAGTAAAAAAGAAATAAGCTGGGATGACCTGTCAGGTGATATCAGACTAAATCTAGGTCAAGAAATATCTATTTAAAATTAAAAAAAAAAAAAACTTATAATCAACTTCAAAATATACAGAGTGAAAATTTGTAGACCTTCAGAGGGGATTGAAGAATGTGTTCAAATGCCCAACATTGATTATGTGGGGACCCTAATTTGTTAAATAGGGAAAATCTGAAATGTAGTTACCCCACAAATATTCTGTGCTAGATAAAACAACTGAAGGTTTTTTGGCTGATTTTAGAATTAGGCTCTGGATGTTCCTTTATCTTACAATAATTTAATGTTCATTATTGAATTATTTAAATTTCATTCTTTAATTATATAATATTCATTATTTCATTATTTAAAATTCAATTTTTAATTATTTAAAGCTCATTATTTAACTATTTAAAATTTATTATTAAATTAATGAAAGTTTAAAATTGTTTGTTTTTTTATGCAAATTGGCATGAACATTTCTTAAACTATGTAATATACAAGCCCTTGATGTGCAAAAAAATAAAAATAAAAAATATTATGAAATTAAAAAGTTGTAGGAATCAAAAAGTTGGGTTTTTTTTTTCCTTTAAAAATTGGTGGTCTGTGGGCCAGTTGTCTTTACTGAGTGTGTGGGCCAGTTGTCTTTACTGAGTGTGCAGTTCACATCATTTTTGGCTAGATATAAAAACTGTTTTTCAACATGAGAGATTCAAGACCTTATTTTAATAAAACCACATTGGATTAGTACTGTATCTGTGCTTTTCAAAAAATTTAATTACATACTTTTTTTTTTCAATCTTCACCATATTAATTGAATCTAATTTCTTTTTTTTTCTTTGTTTCATTATTATGAGATATTATGTAATTAGCCCCAACATTATTTTCTTATGTTTGTGATTTTTTTTAATGCAAGAATGATGCCCAAAAAAAAAAAAAAATTTTGTGAAAAAGAGTATAAAAATTTAAATACAAATAAATTATACACCATGAATATAGACTCCTGTGCCATTGCATTATGATTAAAAACTGTTGCCTTGGATAGAAAACTTAAGACCTTCTTCCAGAAATGAAGATTATTTGGTCCTAGCCCAAACTTCCTGCATGACAACAGAGAAAGTTTGTTGGCCGGGCTCTGATCCAGGACCATTGTGACAAAAGAGCAAAGCACAAACCACACAACCAGGCAGACCTCCTAATGCTTAAGTCAGCTTTAGCTTGGTCTTTATTCAATAACAGACCTCAAAACTGTGTACAAGCATTTTCACTCTTTAACTATTTGAGTGTAGACGTAGATGTTATTTATAAAAGCAGTTGTGACCTTCTGATCAACACCCCGACCTAAAATGTGCATTCTTCAAACACAGACCCCTATTTCATTCTCTATGAATGCCATACACAACAGTAGCAGAAAGAAGGGTGAAAATGCGACGGCGCCTGGTGATGGCATGTGCCCAACCTGCGACTGCAGCCGCGAATCAAGGATTGGCCTCTTTAGTCACACAAGAAGTTGCAAAGGGAAAAGATTGTCTCTCGAGACGTAAAATGCCACAGACAGATGAATTATCTTACCTGAATTCAATGCATCCAGTTTCACAGGCTGGCCACTCTGAGCAAGAGCAACAAGCTTCAATGCAATATAAAACTGACTGCGTCCAAAGTGACCCAGGCGTTTGGCTCCACATAATTCAGTTATCTGTCAAAGATGAGACATCAACATTTATTTTGGTAAACATTCATTTAGATACTATTGTTGAAACTAAACTTAAAATCTAATCATTGAAAGAGGTTCTATGCGATAAAAAAGACAGAGAGGAATGGAGGAGGATGGTCGACTAATATTGTTTGGTGCCCCAACGGTCCAACAGGCTAAGGGATAGCTGAAGGACAAGTAATTGTCAGCATTTTTTTCAACTTAATGTTAATACAAAATGTAGTTAAACCTTGTTTTTCAGTACCGGTACAGATAAAATATTAGTCAATTAGTTTTTTTTCATGTTCACATTTTACTTTCTATTTTAATAAAACAATTTGTATACATTTAAAAAAAATTATTTTGTATTGCAAATGAAAGGCTTGTACTTCATTTGATTCTTAAGTAAATTTTACATTCTCTGATTGCTTAGAAACACAGAACTCTCAGAAGCTTAACTTCATGAGTCTCAAGTTTTAACGATGCCTGCTTCATCTGCTAACATCCAGCAAAATAAGGTATTTGTAATACTATTCATTCGGAATCATATACTTTAATATGCTCTGGTCCAATCTGAATATATTTCTATTTCTAATCCTTTAATTAGACACAATAAATAGATTTTATAATGTTCTTCAAATAATTGATAGTAGTGTAGTATTTATGATAATTGCCAGCACATTTATGGAAATAATATGACTGATTTCTTAGCCAAGAGTCCATTTACATTTTATATTTTTAGAAATGAAATAGTTGCACAGGTAGGGGTCACTGTGCGTGCCCCACTGGCATATTAAACTGAGATCAGCAATCTCCTGGATTTTATACATGTGAAAACAATCAGCGTGTGAACCACTTTTCTAAATAGGACTGTTGTTTCTGTGAGCTTCCAGATGCTTGTGGGGACCTTATATTATAAACCATAGAGATAAAGTACAGCCCAGTACAGTGACAAATTGTTATTTTGTATAGTAAATAAAATTATTTAATAAGAAATTAAAAATAGAGTTGCCAAAGTTTTTCAATGGATTGTACCTGTGTACAATTAGAAAAAACACAACACAATATATTTTCATTTATATAAATTCAGTTTTAGCATCTTCAATTAGACTCTGTACGTGAGAGGCTTTACAATAAGAAATTTAGTGTTAGGCCTAATCCCTAATGAGAAAGAGGGAAAGGCTTTTATAGACAAAGAAAGTGAGCAAAACATAGAATGAAAAATGTGGTAAGAGCAGAAAACTTTACAATGGTCTAATATATATATATATATATATATATATATATATATATATATATATATATATATATATATATATATATATATAATCTGGACCTAGAATGTAAATCTAGTAGCTAGATACCTAGAGAGATTGTAATCAAATATATGACAAAAATTATATTATAATAATTTATAATTTAAATACTACCAAGTCCAAGAACCTATCTAGATTATTCTACATTTAAAACGCTTATTTATGACAACTTATGTCTATTGTCAAGTATTGGAGATTCTATAGCTAGTGAGAATCTAGTCCAATTCTAGTACTAGAATCTAAGATTAAGTACTAGCTAGTTCATCTAGAATTGAATATAGATATATATATATCCACTATTCTACTAGTAATTAGATCTAGTGTAACACACTTCAGTGTGATCTGTAGCGTAACTAAATACCTACTGTCTACTAGCTAAAATCTAGTAGAGTCTAGTGATCTAGTCCTAAATCAGATGTAGACCTATACATACATATATTCATATATCTATATTATATCTAAAGAATATCTCTGGATCTATAATCTATATATATATATAATAATAATATACGTCTTCTATAAGATGTAATTGTAAATTGTAATGTATCTATCATTATGATTATCATATCATATACAATAAACAGTGTACAGTCATTGTAATACACATGCTAATGCAATGACTTATGACTATGGTCACTACTAATACTACTAGCTAGTGTAATCATTACAATTACAATCAAGATTCAAGATCATTATACTATATTACTGTAAATACTGTAAGTGTAAATAGTCACAGTGTAAACTGTAAATGAGTAGTCTACTAAGACTACTAGTGAAGTGGCTATTGATAATGTGACCTACAATTGACATAATGATAGTATTACAGTAAATCTACATCTAGACCTAGATTTTCTAAATATTATTAATAATTACCTGCTTCAGAATCTCAGGATTAAGACCAGAGGCCATAAACAGTTCAGATGCTTTGGGACCTGATATTTTACCACTTCCTTCTACATCGCAAGCTTGGAACAGTTCTGCATAATACTGCTGCTCCCTCGATTGTAAATTCATCTTCTCCATCTTTAGAACTTAATGTTTACACATGAAATATCTATAATTATATTCACAAAGCACTAATCCCTTAAGAATTATATTATATTTAAACCCATGGTCGATTTATTAGAGCGACCTAAATGTGTGTTTTTACAAGGCAAAATTAGTCAATCCTCCATCTTTATTTATGTAGAGTCGAATTAAAAAGATGCATCAACAATAGTCCAGGCTAATGTAATTTTTATTTACAACAAATTTCGATTGTTCTATTTTAGATCTAGATCTACATAACTGCTCAAAATATGCTTATAATCAAATGTATACTACTTTTTAATTTTATGTTTTATTTATAAAACAGAAATATTTGCTACACATAATTAAATTAATAAAATATTATTGAACCTCAAAAGATTTTTATAAATACTTTTGTTTATTGTTTCGTAATATTATTTATGATAAACTTTAGGCTCGATTCACATGACTAGGAGAAAAAAAAAAGTTTAGAATAGTGCCAAAATACGGATCTAGACTTCTTGATCCATATATATCTTTCAAGCTAAAGTAAAATAGTCCTGAATCTATGTAGCTTAACCAACTAGATCTATTTATTACATGTTGACATGTGTGTGCCTGTTTAATATATATATATATATATATATGTAAATTTATGTGTTTGTTGAATGTATCACATTGGTGTACCGGTATCCGGTATGTAATCATTTCCAAGGCCAGAACCAGCACTGCGAGAAAGGATCAGAGCCTAAGCCTGGGCCTCGAATGTTTATCCATTTTACAATACGTCCGTGCATCACCTTAATACACTACTTCAACTTGTAGTCTAAATAATATACCATACAGGTGTTAACAACAGTTACCGATGAAGTGAAAGAGACAAAATATTATTATTTTTTGCTCAAATGCTCTAGAAACTGTAGGCTAAATAAGTTCAACAAATGTCAGTTATCTTAAAATGTTGTCATAAACTAACCGGCAATCTACAGATCCACACAATAGTAGAAAACATTATTGGAGATTATTTAACTAACAAGACACTTGTCTTTCTGAATTTCGTTAGTAATACTGGTAATTTAAGCTTCCGCTGAAAGGAGCTTTTAAAAACTAAAATGAAAGGGTTTTTTTTTTTTGTTTTTTTTTAAGAAATATGGCCTACAGTGGGTGAGAAAAGGCTTCAAGTTTGGCTGTTTTATCGATAAAACATACTAAGATTATAATAATAATTTTATTTATAAAGCGCTGTTAACAAACAAAACGTAGGCTCAAAGCGCTGTAATAACACAAACACGAGAGCTAAATTGACAAACTAATCTAAAAAAAGTTTTAAACAGGTAGGTCTCAATGTTCTTCTTGAAAGTAGTGTAGCATGTTGTTTGTCTGAGATCAATGGGGAGTGAGTTCCAAACCTTTGGTCCGTGTACTGATAAAGCCCGCAGACCCTAGCTTTTGAATGAGAAACGTGGCACCACTAAAAGCGTTGAGTCCATTGAGCGCAGGGCTCTCTGAAGGACACATGGAGTGATCAGTTCGCTAAGGTACAAAGGCATCTCATTGTTATATATATATACACTGATGACAAAGTGTGGCGACCTTGTAATCGATTCTCGCCTTCACGGGAAGCCAATGGGGCGTGCGCAAGAGCGCAGTAGCAGAATCTCGTCTTGTTTTGCATTAATAACGATTTGCGGGACAAATCCTTGGGCTTGACAAAACCTGTTGACCAAAGTCCGCCATAACATGGAAGTCGAAAAGAGGAACGCGAAAGCAAGACCAGTCCACGTAGAACATGGCGTTCCAACCTCCTCAGAAGATCCAACATCCGTGGACACCAGCTCAAAAGAACTTACAAAGAGAAAAACAAAACCTAATAGAATGGACGGACCTGCCATTGAAAGAGGTTCTAACTAAGGCAAAAGATAGAGAGGAATGAAGGAAGACTATCGACGAATCTTGCATGGTGCCCCAACGGGATCTGTAAAGGTAAGGTAATACAATACCCAAGAAAGACAAAAGGATAGAGGTACATTTCTTATTCCATACGCTAGGACAAAGTCGTAGAAGTGCCCCCTTCTTCCCTAGAGCCATTAGAGAATGGAATGGGTTGCCTGAATCAGCCAGGAAAACCAACGAGTTGGCAGAGTTTTTTTTAAGTCATTGACTGACACGCATGACTAGATTGACACAGGAATTACGTAGGACGTACCGGTAGTTATCTTCTTTTTTTTTTTTTTTTTTTTGAAGTAACGTCTACAATATATAAGAAACCAGAAAGAGGCTGCAGGGGTCGCCTATGGCCTTGTCTCAGTGGAAAGAGCTTGTCGCCCTATGCGCCAAACGTCACGGGAGGATGTCTAAGGATGGCTGCCTCCAGAGCCGGTCTTAGGCCACTGCAACCTAGGGCTTGTACTCTGGGCGTGTAGGTCTCTTGGTCATCGTAAATCGGTTACGTCATAGCTAACAGCGTGACTAAAAATATTCAAGTGACGTCACGGTTTCGGGATATTACGCTAACGGAAAGATTACATTCAGAATTAATGGAACATCGGCACAATTTAGGCCATGTCTTGCCCATAGTCCTACATGGACCCCCACCCTTTCCCCCTCCATTCAACAAGCACAGTAGGAACGTTACAAGTTGTTACTGATAAAGTGTTAACTAAACGAAGTCGATTCTTTGAATCTTTGCCTCAACAAAACCTGCTCAATGTCCTTCAATGTGGGTTTGGTTTGCAAAGTTGTCTTTTCTCAATTGGAGTTATTAAGTGTTTTATATTTATATTCTGCATTTGTTTTGTACATTATTCATTTTAAAGTCATTATATTTGTAAATACCACTAACTGACAGACAATAAAATACACAAGTTTAATAGAAAAATTAAGGATTTTTCAGGAACTGCTATGTTCAGGCTTCGAATATGTCGAAACAGTGTCTTCAGGAGCACCAAAGTGGTAAAAGGATCCTTTATATAAAATTTCATGCAGACCGCCTATACTTTTCCCCAACCCATTAGAGCTGGGTGAACTCAGAGGTGCCCAAAGATCCCAAAATTTAAAATCCCAGTTTTCACCAGGATTCGAACCCAGGACCCCTAGTTCAGAGGCCAAGCACTTTACCGCTCAGCCACCACGCCGCCAATATAGCATAAATAACACAAAAGTTCTGAATTTTTAAAGCAAATTCTTTCTTTTCCCAAAGTCAACTTTTTAAAAAAGAGTCTATTTTTACAAAAATTATCATAATAGCATCAAAACTAGCATCTTTGTTTGAACTACAAGCGAAAGAGTTAAGTTTAGACAATGGATTTTTCAGTGGAAACAAGCAAAATATAAAAACCGCTTTTTTTTTTTTAAAAAAAAGCTTATCTATGGGGAAGAACTCCATCCTTGAAACTATTTCTACCAAAAATGTACAAGTTATTTCCCTTATTCAATATCAAAACAAAATAAGCAATTAGCAACAATTAATTGACTAATTGAGTATTTTTGTTTATTGATTAATGTTTTGTTAGGTACAATAAATAATTGTTTAAAGTATCAACTTGATCGGAGGATGCGTGAGGGAGAAATAGCATTAACAAATATCTAAGGGTTAAACCCAACAAATTTAGCCATATATGTCAATACTGAAGTAATAGTTTCCCTTTGTTGCTATTAAACAAAATAATGAATTACCAGTAATTAATTGTCTAATTGTTTACTTTTTTTTGTATTGATTCATGTCTTGTCTATGTCAATGAATAATTGTGCTAAGTTTCAGCTTGGTCCGAGAATGTGTGTGGTAGAACTAACGTGTACACTTTTTACCAGACAGACATGAGTTGATATAAGCTTTGTAAAAAAAAAATAAAACTAAGTGCACACAAAATAACCATTGTAAAATAGACAATCAATTTATATTTTGTAAACCTGATACACTAACAAGCTAGTTATTTATAGTTATCGGACATAAACTACACTCGACTATAAGCTTTGGTTACATGCAATCAGAGATATCCTAAAAAGAGAAGCTTGAGCCTAGTGGCAACCGGCAATCTTTAGTTTATATAATGTTGAGAAATATTTTTGAAAGCAGAATGACGCTTGAAAAAACCTGGTCACTAAAGTAGAAGAAGGAAGACATTTAGGGCGGTGAATTTTAATGTAGAAAGGGAGGCCCCTACAATTTTTCAAAAGCTTAAATAAAGATCAACTTATGAATGAAAATATTTATATCTAAAAGCCTGCTATATTTTAGAATAAAGAATTGGAGTTTTTATACATTTAATCTAGCATTCCTTTTAAAAAAAAATATTATGCATATTTTAGTTTTATAAAATGTTTATTTTTGAGTTTGTGCAGGGTAAGGCCCATTAGTAGACACACTGTCAAAAATCCGAAGCTGTATTTACTTTTTCCAAGCATGCTACAAGCCCACACTTCTAATCAAATTTTTAGAAGTCCATAAAATGGAAAAAAAAAAAAAAAGAAACTAAAAACCCTAACGTTTCTGACCCATCAAAATCTGGATATATATTTTAACTCTTTTTTTGGAGTCCCTAGAACTGTAGCCCTACCTGACCTCCCTTATATCCAGCCCTGAATGCAGATATATATAGCATTAAAAGCTTGTTTTAAGATTTTGAATATTCAAGTTAAGAAATCACCCATGGCCACCTGGTATGTGCTCGAAACTCTCCCTACCCACCCCTTTATGTCCAGCTGGAGATTTGGGCCAGGACGTCTGAACTAATGGGGTTGTCATGGTAACATGTGGTACAATAAACCAACTGGGGTGTAGTTCTGGGAACAAAACTATTTGTCTTGAACTAAAGAAAAAAAAACACTAACAGAATTACTTTAACAATCAAAATGAAACAATTTATTCAATTGTTTACATGTCAGTTGGAAAATTCTCAGCTAGCAACTATTCCAAAAAAAAAAAAAAAAAACATTAAAAAAAAATTATCATTAACCCCCAACAATGTTTTGACAAGAGGCCAATGATTAGTTTTGAGTTGAAGGGATGATTGCAAGGGTATCTACTCAATGTGAACAGAAATATCAATGTCTTTCGGTAAAAAAATAATTGTACTTTCTCTCTCTCTCTCTCCCCTCCCCTACCAAAGCAAGAGGACATCTCAAAAAAAATTGTTCCACCTAGTTTTACGAGACACATTTTTTCAGAATTCTGAGATGAAATCTACACCGTTCCGACTAAGTGGTAACATTTGTAGATAGTGCAATACAGAGGAAACAAAACCTCATTCAAGAATTGCTATTTATGGTTCAACACAATGTAAAACAAATAATATTTAAAACGTGATGCCGGTCCAGAGTTTAAGTTCCATTCCTTTTCCCATAGGGTTTGAGTGTTATGTACAGTATCATATAGAAACATTTAAATAAAATTTGTTTTGTTCAACAGTAATTACAGAGCTGACATTAACATTTTGCTTTTCTCAGATTCGTCAATTCATCTGAAAACATTCAAATTATAAAAAAGCTTTTGTTCAACTTCTCTAAATAAACTGAATTTGAACTATAAAGCAAGTGACCTTACAAGATAATTGTCAAAAAAATAATAATTTATTTTTAGGTGTTTAACTTGAAACTCAAAAAAAAAATAATTAAAAAAATGACAAAATACCAATAATGATAGTATAAAATGATAATAATACATCAATGCATGAAAAGAATGAGCCAGTAATGTGAGGGACAGAAGGGATGATTCAACATGAATAAAAAGATGGCTGGTAGCACTATGATGTTGCTGCTTCTAGTTCTCCAACTGGCTGGTCAGGTTCTTCATCATTATAAATATTTTCAGCCTGTAAATAAAATAGCATATAAAAATTTAAAAAACAAAACAAAAAAAAACTTATACTGAGTGTAATTGCATCAATTATTTTGAATTGATCATGTAATACATTTTTAATAGATCTGGACTAACAATAATATATTTGTCCCATCCTCTGATCAAGTGAAAAAAGTAACGTGTAAAAGACTCCACTAGTGTTATACTAAACAAGATTGACTGACCTATGTCTTATCACTATATGTATACAAGTTAAGTTTGTGTATTAGCTAGCCACAGTACGTACACACTAGTGGTGTAGCTAGGGATGGGGAGAGGAGGGGGAAGAATTAGAAGATCCTCCCGGGCCCCCACTTGAGGGGTGCCCCCAAATGAGTGTCCAAAATTTTTTTTCAAATAAGTTAATTAAATATTACGTCACTGTCATATAATCTTGCTTTTCACGTTGTTATAAGTTAGTGACCCTTTTGGGTGTAGTCCACACAGATTAGAAACACTTTCCGTGCAGGAAGGAGTAGTGCCGTGTTACTCTAAGGAAGTAACTTGGTATTTAGGATTGTTTATTTCATCATCTTTGTCATTTAAGAAGAAACCTGATAAGAGCACTGAAAAACAAAGGAGACCATGAATGTGTCGAAGAAAAGTATTACTACTCAGATGATTCATACAAAGATACAGCAGTCGAAGAAGTGAAAATGTCTCTTGATGAGAAGTTGTGCTGAAGAGACTCCAGGGGAAAACCTCTTACCACAGACAGAGAAAACATCTGAAATAAGTGATACAGATGATCAAGTGATGGTCATCCAAAATTACTTTCTCCAGAAGTGGAAGAAGCTGTAATTAAGTACAAAGACTTCGGATATATCCAGCCTCGAATTTTATCTGAGGAACTGCGAGCAAAATTCTGTTAAGGGTAGCTTATTTTTCCAAAACAAAGAGGAATGGTATTTGTTTCCAGTAGAGTTTACCCAAAATAAATCGCGAAGTTTGACATCATGGTTCACTAGAAAGCTTCCAACAGGAGAAATCTGCAACCGATCTTGTCTCCTCTTCTCTCCACACTTGGAATGTCTGTTTTATTTTGCACGTGTAGTGTTTTCTGAGGCATCAGAAAAGACATCTAGTGCATTGAGCAAACCTGGAGTTGGTTTCAACAAATGGTAGAAACCTGAGAGACTGAATGAAGAAGGAGTCTACCAAAGACAAGCTCTTTTGAAGAGGAAGTTAGAAGAAGAAAAGCTTAAGGCAGAACCAGATGAACTGTCACATATGTTTCATACGCAAATTTTGAAAAATAAGCAGCATTGGAGAGATATTCTGAAGCGTGAAGCAGCAGCAAGTAAGTACTTTGCAAAAACAAACTCAAGCTTACGTGGTCACTACGAAAAACTGAATTCACCCAATCCTGGGAACTTCCTAGCATCTTTGAAATTTCTTTGAATTTTATGAAGTTACCAAACACCACTTACATAGAATCGAATATGGGAAGACACATTATATGTCACCAGAAATTACAAAATAGTTTATAAGACATTGGACTGGACTTTGATCTGTGCATAGGCCAAACCTATGATAAAGCAGCCACAATGAGTCGCCGTCTGTCTGGCTTGATGAAACGTCTCTTAGACAAATCCAAAGGCAACATTTCTGAACTGTGACAACCACTCTCTGAACCTGGCAGCTCTTCATTCTGCTGAGATAGATCCAGCAATTATCATCTTTTTTTTGGAACTGTACATGAATTGTTCAACTTTTTTTCCAATTCACCTTAGAGATGGGCCAAACTGAAAGAGTTCAAAAAAAAGGAGAGTAATACAAGGTGGTCCGCAAGACAAAATCATCAAGCTGTTGGAGAAACATTCTGAATCAACAACTGAAAGAATGGACACTAGAAGCAGTGCACAGAATCTTCTTTTTTTGCAGTGGAAAATTGTGAATTTTTGCTAATCTTGAATTCTGGTCAAATCTCCTGCACCAATTAATAAAGTTCAGAAACGTCTCGACTGCACATAGGGAAGCTGCTTAAGAAATTTAAACCTTTCATGCTTTCTGCAAAATGAGAAACGGATGAAACTGATCACCCAATCCATCGAAAAAGCAAAAGAAGGTAGTGAATGCTATGGAGTTCCTGTAATGAAAATAACCAGACGAAAGGAAAGACTTGATGGGGAGTTGAGTTCTAATGCAGGACTGTCAATAGAAGTGCAATTCAGAACGTGTTGCAACAGAAGTGCTGGACAGACTTCATATGGAGATGAAGGACAGATTCCAAAGGCTGGAAAACCATGTGGACAGCTTTGGGTTTCTTTTTGAACCAAGGCACCTTTTGAAGTCTATGGATGATGACACGCTGATTACAAACTGTGTTACTTTTTCCTGCTCGATAAAATACAGGCAAATCGTTTATTCAATAATGTCATTGATGCACAAGAACTTTTCATCAACAAACCAGTGCCACAATCAGCAATTGATATATTGACATATTGAGGAAATTGGCTTCATATGGTAATGATGTGTGCTCAAAACTTGCAACCTCCACCCGAATACGGCTCACTCAGGCAACTTTCATTGCTTCATGTGAGAGATCATTCTCAAAGCTCAAGTTCATCAGGAGCACAATGATGCAAGAAAGGCTTAGCATGGCTTTAATGTCAGTGGAGTCACAAATACTAGACAGTATCAATGTAGATGATGTTATAAATGCCTTTGCTGCATGGAAAGGACGACTTGAAGCAATATGAATTGAGATTTTTCACCCTGCATCATTTCACCAATAAACAACGGTATTATTCATTAAAAAATTCTTAATGATTACTACTTGTACATTTTACTGATTAATGTACCTATTTGAATGTAGGCTTATATATTTATTAAGTACATTTTCTCTTGCCATGATGTTGAATGCCAAAATGCAAGGGGCCCCCAAAGGAGTCAACCCCAACCAGGCCTTCAAATTTCTAGCTACACACCTGATACACACACATATATATATATAAATATATGAAGACTATTGAGTAGCAAAAACAATAGAAATTTTTTACAAGTAAATTTGATCTCAGTATTTCAATTTTTTAAAAAATTATCCTGACAATATAAACACAATGTGATGAATAAACAATGAAATGGACAACTAATATAATATCTTTTTCTTATCATTAGACAAAAATAGAAAAAAAATGAGAAGTTAGTTATTGTTAGTCTTACAACTTATAACACATAAGCCAGAATCATCAAGAAACCAAAGTGAATTTTCTGGATTGCTTTCATGCTTTACATCAATCAATGACCATTGAAAATAGAATGGACTGAAATGTTTTGTGTAAATAAATGCTAACCCCCCAGTGTTTCACGACAGTCACTTACCATCTGCCAGACTTGCATGATATTGTCTTCAGATACAGAACAGATGACCCAGGGCTCATTAGGGTTCCAGGAAAAGTCTGAGATTTTAGCTGTATGTCCACCATGAATAAACTAAACAAGGAAAAAAGCAAAATATATCAAAATAAATGTTTAATACAACACAACAACATTTTTTTTTTTGTAATGAAGAAACTCATTCATTATTTATGGCATAGTAACTTAGCAAAACTGAGGATGTACTTACTGCCCTTGAAACCATTAAAAATAACAAGAAATTGAATCTTATTTCTACATTAAATTTCAGATATTTCTTTCTCTGAACTAATTCTATTGAATAAAGAAAAGAGTCTATGATAGATTCTACCTTGAAACATTTTCTTAAAAACATGTAAATAAAGAGACTACCAGTTCATAAATTTAACAAACATCTAGGTTTTCTTCAAGTTCAATAAGATGTGATAATTTCTAGACAGTTTTAAATTCTCCCTAAAGTACTCATATTTATTCAAGGCAAAATAGAAAAAGGGTAAATATTATCATTTAAACATAGTTTCTATTTTCACCAAGAGTCTTATCTTTATTCTCAACAACACTAGTGTGATTTATCTTCATGTTTATGAAAGACTTGGAAATTATCCTCATTTCAAGTCACTTGTACCTATGTTAGTAATTAACTCCGACCACCAGCTTTGGAAAATAGTCCAAAGTTACCAGAACAAATGACCCTCAGAATGTAGTTTTAACTATAGGTAAGAAAGATAACCTACCAACAGTTCAGGAGGACCATCTTCAGCATCTTCTGGTAGCTGCTCCTCTCCAATTTTGCTACACAGAAATAGAACAAACAATCAGGACACACTAATATAACATAGGAGACTGGCTTTTTCAATTAAAATTGATGTGTATTTTATATCTTATATATGGTTGAACGTATCCGGTGCCCTTTCAGAAATTCATGGGGTAAATGATTTAAAGCTCATCTGTTTCTATGGCTGAAAGTTAACTAGGGTGTCATGTGGCCAGCACACAGACTGACCAAATTTACTTTCCCAAACTAACGCCAGGTACCCATTGAAGTTTGACCATGAAGATCAAAATTCCCCTGTCTTAATCAGGATTTTAAACAAATTTGAGATCACTTGGTTATTACACTTCCCAGTTATATAAAAATTAAGATTTCATGAATTTAAATTATAATAGTAACGTTAATGTAACTGGTTTAAATGATAACCAGATACGAAGACACAAAAATTCCATCAACTACGACTAGAAACACAATTTAACTCACCTGAGATCCCAAACATGTAACCGTCTGTCAGTACCACTGGAGGCAAGTATTGTTTCATTATGTGGGGACCATTGTACCTAATAATGAGAACAGAATGGAAACATTAACATAAAATCATGAGTAGTCTACTGATGTATAGAAGTTGTTTAAAATCAATGCAATTATGTTCAACATATCAAAAGTGAAAAAAAAATTACCTGGAAAATTTCATCTTTGTGTGACTCAAATGAATGAAGCTTCAGCTTTAAATTTCTTAAATCCCATAATGCAACCGTCTGAAGAGAGAACAATATAATGGAAAATTAAGATAAATGAAGTTAGCGATGTGCATGCACCATGCATAGATTAGAAATTTTAAGTAAATAATTTAACTTTTGTAAAAACTTTGCTACCAAGTTTTACTTTCATTAAGGAACAGAGTTTAATCCAACCTTATTGCCCAAACATTTGCTTAAAGAAGAGGAAAATGATGAAAAAGATAAATAACAAAGCCCTTTTTAAAAGACCACCAAGAGTCTTTTAGTTGTTTACTTTAACTGTGAAGAAATAAGGAGGCCATTAGAATGATGGTATGTCACTACCACATTACAAGCTTGGTAGTCCATTAGTATATGTTAGAATTTTATTTTCAAAAGGACAATTTAAATTTCAATGCTCGATCAACAAATCTTTGGTTGAATTTAACAAAAAAAAAAGATTTTAGGTTTCCAGTCTTACCTTATCTGCTGATCCTGTGGCTAGAATAAATTCACTGTAAGGGTTAAAAGAAAGGCAGTTGACCTCCGCTGTGTGGGCATCAACCGTGTGGCTGGGTTTACTGGTGTTATTTGAGCGGGTGTCCCAGCTGAGAGAGACAAATGTAACGCATTAACTATTTAAAACAGGCACACTTAAGTCATCAAAAATAACCAATTCTAATATTATTATACAATTCAACATTAGCACAGAGGACAGTCCTGACTTTAAGGCTTCCATTACATTGGCTTTCATGTTTACAACAAACAGGATTAGTAAATACTCTTTTCTCCTCAATAGCCTTTCTGCTGAGATGTATCGCTTGTGAGTGTAATGGGGCACAGGAAGATTCTAAAAGATCAGCTAGCCTGACAAGATCACTAATGGGGAACTGTGGCAAAGAATAATGTTGCCACCTATCCAGAGACGCTGATGATGGGTAAGCACCCACACCCTTTGCAACCAACATCAACATCTCAAGACTGTCACATGATACTCCCCAAGGAACGAGGAAGAGGGGAATGTCCAGAAAGACATGACGCAGAGCAGATGAAGAACATAAAAGAATGGACTGGCCTGCTAGCTGCTGACCAGGAAAAGTGGATGGACTTGTTATGCCAACTGTCACAGCACCCCACTATGGCAAAAGCTAAGGGACAGATCAGATTGGAGAGACTCACCCAGAACTACAATACTAAGGTGATAACTGGTTGGTAACCTATGCCCCAGATGGGATCACACGCAGATGTAAGATAAAATAAAGTCCTGCCATGATGTCCTCATACATTCATTTAAATCATCTTTACAATTTTGTGTTTTAATTAAGTGTGTAACAAATTTTATTTAAAAAAAAAAAGCGAAAGTGTAGGAGTTACCACAGGGCATGCTTTTGCTGTATGCTTAGTGCAGGAAGTAGAAAGTAATGTTATACATAAGACAAGTACAAGAGAGAATGCTGGGGCGTGACCGCAGATTAAAAAAAAGAAATTTGTGTTTTACTTACATCATTAACTTCTGATCATCAGCGACTGAACCAAATAAACTTTCATGAAGTAAATGCCAGGCAACATCCTACACGATAGAAGAAATATATATAGTTTGCTAACTACAAGGCTCAAGTGCCTTGGACAATTTAACAATGTGGATTAAAAAAACTACATTTCTAATAATTCCGAGAAATTCTTGTTATAGAAAAAACAGCCTAAGATTGAGAGAAGATAGATTGAAAAGCCTAAAATGTATCAGTAATAATAGCACTAGCTTTAATAATTAACATGGCTCTGGCATAGAATGTGAGAATCATATCAAGACATTATTTAATAGACCAAAATGTGTGGTGGCTGAATGGTAAAGTGCTCGACTTCCAAACTCAGAGGTCCCAGGTTCAAATCCTGGGATTTTTAATTTCATTTCAGGATCTTTAGGGCGCCTCTGAGTTCACCCAGCTCTAATGGGTACTGACAATAGTTGGGGAAAGTAAAGGTAGTTGGTTGACACCACAGAAACATATGACCTTTACACAATCTGCACTATAGATCACATATTTCTGACAGAGGAACTTTACTTTTTTTATTTAATATGTACCATGCCTAAAATATTTTTTTAAAGTTTATTTACACTATTACAATGTTACATTTAAACAAAATATAGATACCAACCTCAACAACAGAGGTATGGCCAGTGAATATTGTCATTGCCTCTATTACTCTCTCTTGGCGCTGTGTAGCATTCACGTCCCAGAGGCAAATGGTCTGGTAAAAAAAATAGAAGAAAAAAAAAAATGAAACAATGCCATATTAAGAACTAAGTCTTAAAAATAAGATAAAACTATTTTAAGAGAAGCATTGAGGCTCGAAACTCACATGATCATCTGAAGCACTCAACAAGTGACCATTTAAGTTTGGGTTCCAGGATAAGCCATAACTAATGGAAGAAAACAAAAACAACACACAAAATGTAAAATTATTCTCAAGTCGTATTAGACTGATAGAAAAAGATACTTCTCTAGACTGAGACCTTTTGGTTTGAATATGATCATACTATTAATCCTTTACAACATAGCCAGTCTGTCCAGGCTCATACAACCCAGTGTTGTTAACTCTGAGCCAAGAGATTGAGCTCACAAGGGAGTCCTTTTAATTTGAACAATTTATAACTGACATTTCAGTTGTATCGCATTCCTACTGACGAGTTAAATATATTGGTTTCCATAAGTAAGTGGTGGCATGAGTTCACTAATTGTACATTAAGTACTATTTCACATTATTAGATTTGTTTGTATTGCACTGTTTGATCATAAGAAAATCAAAGCCTGCAAGGTCCCAAAAAACCATTATATATCTATAGAATAACTACACTGGTCTCTGATTTAGATTTAAGACAAATTATTTAAATTTTTAAAAGATATACCCTTCTTTCTGGTGACCTTTCAACCTCAATTCTGGGATACATTCTCCACTTGGATCTGAGAACAACATAAGAAATATATAAATTTAAAAACAATATAAAAACAATTTCCCTAGCAGTATATATAAAGACAGTAAATGCTGGCCAATGATACGCCACAAATTCCTTACCAGGTTTCGAAGGGTGCTTTGTGTAGTCAAACACTAAGACATCACTGGAGGGAGTCTTGGTGGCGATGATACACGGGTTCTGTGGCATGTAGCGGGCTCGGTTGACCTCACCTTCGTGGTTGATCTTGATTTCTATCTCAATCTTACCACTGACAGATCCAAACCCACCAAACTCTAAGAGCAGATAAACAGGTACCAGTTTTCAAAAGTCTTTTAAGTATTAACATAATAATAAAAAAAATATCTGTATCAAATATACAGGCCAATTAACACTACCACCCCCCTAGTCCCACTTCCTTACTTACTATGTAACTCTAGAGCTAATAAAGTTCAAGATTTTTCTGATCAATTCAGCTCTTACTATCTCTTTATAATTAGAAGCAATAAACATTTCCACATAAATCCACATCTATTTCAATATCAACACTTGGGGGAAAAAAAAAAAAAGGGGGGGGGGGGGTCCAGACATTTGCAAAAGTAAAATGTTTTAATTAATCTCTAGCAAAAAAAAAAAAATAATAATAAAAAATTTCATAGGTCTTCCAATATAAAAAGAAACCTGACTACAGACTGGATCAAATGTACTGTATCTTCAGGGAAGATCAAGTGTCTAGCCAGGAAGTTTCAAAACAGATTAAAACAACAAGTGTCTATGCACTATATATTGGCACAAAAAGAAAACAACAACTCTGATGGCTATGACAGCTATTTCTCTTTGTTTAGTTTCCTTGGAGTGCATGTGACTTTTTGACCCACTTAATTGTTAGAGATTTAGGTATAAAGATGACATGAATGAATAGTATCATTAAAGCACTAATTGAGCCCTTATTTGGGATTGCTTATGTTTCACCATATTTTCTCTCCCCCCCCCCCCCCTCTCTCAAAAAAACAGCATACCCAAAAGCTGCTTTTATATATTCCATGTCATGTTTTTTTCATAATATTCACCACTGGTGTCAGCGCAAAGCTCCACACCTAGCACTAAACAAGACTGACCTCCCTTATCACTGTCATAATGTGAAGCATCAAACTGTGCGTTGTCATTAGGGAGCTGTACACTGGCTATCAACAAATGATTCTGCTCATCTGAACTGGAGACAATAAGAAAAACATAAGTATCACAATTTAAACATTAAAAAATGCAACACTAATATAGAAAACAATTAGACATTGTGTTTAGCATTTAAACATTAGTCTGAGTTACTACTTTTGTCAATATGAACATGAATACAGCTTCTATATCAATAATAAAAAAAAAAAATAAAGAATTTTGAATATTACATGGAAGGGCTAACAAGACTGTCTGTACTTACGTGTGAGTTCCAAGAATAAGTCTGTGTAATGAATAGTCTTTACCTTCAGGCCTAAAGAAGATAAAACAAACAGGTTTGAACGAAGAAAAAAAAAAATCTATGGAATCCTAAAGGAAATGTGTTTTTATATGTATCTAAATGAACTTATTTTATATGAAAGTAAATGAATTCACTTAATAATTCCACATAACAATCACAATTCCATATTCTGAAGCAGATGCACAATAACTAGACACATAGATCTGAGCTAAGAAATTCCCTAGACACTAAAGTTACATAGAATTTATTGTAGAGATAATGAACGCCATAAAATATGGTTCGTGTAGAAACGTTATGTCTTAAGACATTATTTTTCATTGTTGTATACAGCATTGGAAAGCCAAAACAAAAAATGTGACCCCATTAAATAAAATAGGTCCTAAGCAATCCAATGAGATCAGCCTCTAACTTCCAGAACCTTGAGGCAACTAATTAATTTTAACTTGAAGAAAAATGACAAACATTTCCTGCGCAGTTTTAAGTGTAGTCTCATCTAAATAGAATGTGTGCTTTGTGACATTACACTATAAACAGAATAATGATGTACCGTACATATTATAAAAATATACACAAAAGGTTAGCAGCAAGATCTTCACAGTGTCAATACAGACAAAAGTCCCACTCCTAGTTGGATGAAACTAAATGGTACATTTAAAGCAGAGTTAATTATTGAGGATCGACGGTGTGAAAGGATGTGCAATAAAGTCAGCATAACCGACAACCACACAAACACAGTCACACATCATTTTGGCGTGTTATACATAGTAGAGGAGGCACAGTGTCTGAGTGGTAGAGCGGAGGGTCCCGAGTTCAAATCCTGGTGAAGACTGGGTTTTAAATTTCAGGGTCTTTAGCGTGAGTTGATTCACCCAGCTCTAATGGGTACCTGACATTAGTTGGGGAAAAAGTAAATGTGGTTGGTCACTATGCATGCCACATGACACCCTTGTTAACTCTTTCCCTCCATAATTATTTTTGCACATTCAGACGGGATTCTTCATTTTGCTCATTACTATTTCACTACCATATTATGATTAAGCTTCAATAGCTTTGTGCGTTGTGATCATAAAATGTTTTATTTGGTATAAGATTAAAGGAATGCAGGCTCCTTCTATATAACATAAAGAAAAGTTTTTAAAATTAAATATTAATATAATTTAAAGTGGCCGAATCAACGATGGTATCATCATGTGAGAAAGAGTTAACAGTGGTCCACAGACAACACAATATGACCTTTACATTATCTGCCCTATAGACCGCCTGGCGTGAAAGGGGAACTATATTTTTTTTTTACTTATACATCATATAACAAAAATTATACTCCTTGATAAATTTTTTTTTGGTACAAGCTTAAGGAAACTTACAATGCACAAGAATTAATCAAGTTTGAAATTGCCTAAACCCATTAGCTCCTAAGGTAGTTCAGAATGTTTTTACATTTATGCCTAAAATGGTCCAGAATGTTGTGATACAATAATTATTTTCAAAATTTTCCTATAAGAAGAGCTAATCATGGGTCATTTAGAACGAGAATGAGAGTGTGGTGATTGTTTTTTTTATAATGTAAACCAGATGCACATTGCATTTTTAAAGAATTTTTCAGAAGGAACATGCCCATAGATCCTGTGTATAAGCCAACACACTGGAAAATGAATATTTTAAAAGTTTTTTTATATTCCAAAGGTATTAAAAGTATATATATTTTTTAATCTGGACATAATCTAATTTTAAATCGTTTATTTATCAATATAAGTTCTTACATTTGTATATCTTTTAATTTTATTTTTTAAGTTGTTTTTTTTTTCAGAGTTACACCTCTTTGCTTGTGGCTTAAAAAGGATTTTAATTTTCAGACTGGAAAAAAAGGAGCTATAGGGTTTATGTTATGCATACTTTAATACTTTTTAAAAAAAGTATTTAATTAATGGCAGCGATGAACAAATTCCATTTTGCCCAAGATTCGTCAAGTCTCATCCCAACTACTAACATCGGTTACCCAAACATCAACTCAAAAGGGACTAGCAAATCTATTGCAATTACTACTTTAAGACAAGGTTTAGTTTTTAAACTAGTGAACTAATAAAATAAACAAGAAAATAAGCTCCTGAAATACTTTTTAAAAAAAATATTTACAATGTAAATACATGAACATGATGACCAAAATATCCGTTTGATTAGTTATAATTATAATCCAATAAATAGAGCCAGCTAGTCAGTGTACTAGAAACTAGATCTATACTTCTATAGTAGATTACCTTGTGACATCAGCTAGCCACTGTGCTGTTAGACTTGGCCATTCCAAGGCATGTGTCATAACCAGATCATAAAGAAAAGGTGTGTTCTTTTTCCAAATTTTATATTCCTCATTGATCACTCTCTCCTCAGCAGCTTCATCAAAGTTTTCTAAACAAAAAAAAAGTAATGAACATTGATGTAATATATTAATTATACTGTTGTAAATTCCCCCCCCCCCCCCCAATAAACTTTTTCTTTCTTAATCATCTTAAAATTAATGGCCAAGTGCTAACCAAACAGATGATAATTTTGTTTTTGTTGGGGGGGGGGGGGGGGGGGTACACACTACACAGTGACAATCATTCTTGACAATCACAAAAAAAACACATTCTACAACTCACAAAGAAATCGAAAAAATGCAATGTAGAGTACATATACTAATAGACCAATAGTGTTGTTATAAGTAAAACATTAGAGTTTACTTACCGGCTTCTTTATCCGTCATATTGGCCATTAAACTTGATTATATTGTCGAGCTAAAAATACAGCAGCATTTGCTCGCGCCAAGCTACAGTTCGGCACAGAATCTAAAATGGCGGCCACGTCATATTTTGTATTCGGTGTTATAATAATGATACCATGTTTTAAATTATAAAATAATAAAATGGCAAAAAATGCAAGGAGGCCGCTTTTTAAATATAATGGCGTCCCTGTAGAAGAATGTCTTTTTTTTTCTTAGTAGTATTACTATAAAAATAATGGCGTCCATGTAGAAGAATGTCCATTTTTTTCTTAGTAGTATTACTATTTTCCATTTATCACCCAAACCTAAATCTTTAGGCAAAATCCTCTGGAACACATTGTTTATTTTTTAAGAGAGGTTAATTCGCGGTTAGCCTACTAGTTAAATATTCCAGTATTTTGCGAAACACAGCCATATGGGAATGAGAACATGCCAAAAGCGCTATTGTTTGGCGTAGCAGAAGCGCTACAAAGAGTACATCATGTGCCATTTTGCTGTTTGGTATTGAGGAAAGAAGCTGGCAACAGATGAAGAACTCTCGGGAAGATCGCGGGATACGCATTTGAGTTAATAAAGAAAAGTCCTTGCAGAAGACAGGCGCAGACGACAAAAATAAATTAGACTCCGGCGGACAATGGCTTTGTCTGCATATTGAACAATTATACTTCTATAGTCACTTAATCTTCAGATTCACAGACAATAGGCTACATGTGGTCGAGATTCTCATATGTGGCGGTTAACTTCAGGCCTAAAAAAAATAGCTTTTTGATGCAGGCTATTACAGATACCCAACCGGTAACCGGAAATGTGTATCAAGGATTTAGTCACACGAGAAGTTGTAAAGGAAAATGTAACCTCGACGTAAAATGCCTCAGATGAGATAGGGCCAGTAATACCCAAAGTACGGCCCGCGGGCCAGATCCGGCCCGCGACGTGAGTCCCTCCGGCCCGCCAAAATGTCAGCACAAAGTGTAAAAAAATCCCCTTCCCCCCCCCCTCCAAAAAAAAAAGAATAAATAAATTAGAAGGTGTAAAAATGTATCTCTACTTACGTTAGGGGCATAGAGCCCTAAATTTTTCTCCTGCTTGATTGGTTCCATGACATTTAACATTTGTGCATTTATGAAATAGATATCTGAGTGTAGAATGTACGTTTTCAACCAGGAAAAGTGACACGGTTCTTTACTTTTTTGTGGAACATGATACTAGGCCAACATATTTGTTTTTTTAGAGAAAGTGTGGCTATTTTAAAAAACAAAAACATGATAGACGACATTATGAAACAAATATGGCGTCATTCTTGGTTTGAGCCGCGAATAAAAGATTGTTAAACTACGCCTAGAGATTGGAGGATTGGTGGGAATCTTTACCAAAAAGAGACAGGAAAATGACGCAGTTGTAAAGTTTGCTACAATGTTGCTCATATTTTAAGTACAGAAATGAAGCCATCTTCTGAGGCGGGGAAAAAAGATGAATTCCAACTATCCCATTAATTAATGAAGCACAGGATCTACAGGTCGATATCGTTTTTGTAGTTGGTTACGCGAACTGTCACAGCACCGCTACGACGGTGTCAAGGGACAGATTCTTCTTATCTTATCTTATATAATACAGACGTTACTTCAAAAAAAGAAGATGATTACGTCCTACGCGTCATGCATTTAGTCATGCATATTAACCAATGACTTAAATTCAGCCAAGTCACTGGTTTTCTTGGCTAGCTCAGGCAACCCATTCCATGCTCTAATAGCACTAGGGAAGAAGGAGTATTTGTACAAATTAGTCCTAGCATATGGGACAAGGAATGTGCCTTTATCTTTGTGTCTTTCTGAGTATTTTATTAAATTTTGTTTTTGTATTTGAAGATTATGGTTCAGTATTTTATGTATAATTGCTACTTTACTTTTAAGTCTTCTGTTCTAAAGGCTTTCTAAATTTAGTGATTTTACTAAAGGTGTTACTCTAGTCAAATGTGAATATTCGTTTGTTATGAATCTCACTGCTCTATTTTGTGTCTGTTCCAGTTTCTTAATGTTTTCTTGTTTTGAGGGGTCCCAAACGGAGGATGCATATTCTATAATTGGCCTAACCAAGGTTAAATAACATTTTAGTTTTATGTTCTTATTTGATTTATAGAAATTTCTTTTAATAAATCATAATGCTTTGTTTGATTTTTTTGTAGTTTCATCAATATGTGGATTCCATGACAGTTTTTCATTTATTATAACACCTAGATTATGATGAGGAAGTTGATATTAATTTTCTAAGCTTTATGTATAGTCGGTCTAAGGCTCCTTTGCTTGCACACAAACTACTTTTTAAAAATATTTACCTGATAACAGTGAACTTTCAGTAAAGTGCTTTTTTTTTCAATGTGTCGCTAATTAAACATTAATTAAGGTAAAACCGAAAGCGCGGTGGCTGAGTGGTAAAGCGCTTGGCTTCCGAATCGTGGGTCCCGGGTTCGATGGGAAGACAACATAAAAGAATAGAGGGTCTATCCAATGCAAAAAAGCAGAGAGGAATGTAGAAAGACGGTCGACAGATCTTGCGTGGTGCCCCAACGGACAAACAGACTCACGGATAGGTGAGGGTGAGGGAATACAAGCTATAGCTTTGGACTTCCAAGAAATATTTAGCAATGACATATAATATGTGGACTTATAAATGTGGTGGGTTTGGCACAGAACAAACTAAATGACATGACGAAGGCAACTCGTAGGACGATTCCAAACTGTTTATTATACATTAAAGACCTGCAGCCATATGTAAACACATGGTGTAGAACCAGGCACAAAAGGGAGTGGAGACGACGTAGGTACACTAACATACGGACACTACATCGACAAAAGATGCCGGTAGAATGGACAGTGCCCACGTTGTCTGCCTTTTTATGCGCGGACACAAGGTGCCATCTAGGGGGAAGGGTCATGTGGACTTATAAATGTGGTGGGTTTGGCACAGAACAAACTAAATGACATGACGAAGGCAACTCGTAGGACGATTCCAAACTGTTTATTATACATTAAAGACCTGCAGCTATACGTAAACACATGGTGTAGAACCAGGCACAAACAGGGAGTGGAGACGACGTAGGTCCAGTAACATACGGACACTACAGCGACAAAAGATGCCGGTAGAATGGACAGTGCCCACGTTGTCTGCCTTTTTATGCGCGGACACAAGGTGCCATCTAGGGGGAAGGGTCATGTGGACTTATAAATGTGGTGGGTTTGGCACAGAACAAACTAAATGACATGACGAAGGCAACTCGTAGGACGATTCCAAACTGTTTATTATACATTAAAGACCTGCAGCCATATGTAAACACATGGTGTAGAACCAGGCACAAAAGGGAGTGGAGACGACGTAGGTACACTAACATACGGACACTACATCGACAAAAGATGCCGGTAGAATGGACAGTGCCCACGTTGTCTGCCTTTTTATGCGCGGACACAAGGTGCCATCTAGGGGGAAGGGTCATGTGGACTTATAAATGTGGTGGGTTTGGCACAGAACAAACTAAATGACATGACGAAGGCAACTCGTAGGACGATTCCAAACTGTTTATTATACATTAAAGACCTGCAGCTATACCTAAACACATGGTGTAGAACCAGGCACAAACAGGGAGTGGAGACGACGTAGGTCCAGTAACATACGGACACTACAGCGACAAAAGATGCCGGTAGAATGGACAGTGCCCACGTTGTCTGCCTTTTTATGCGCGGACACAAGGTGCCATCTAGGGGGAAGGGTCATGTGGACTTATAAATGTGGTGGGTTTGGCACAGAACAAACTAAATGACATGACGAAGGCAACTCGTAGGACGATTCCAAACTGTTTATTATACATTAAAGACCTGCAGCTATACGTAAACACATGGTGTAGAACCAGGCACAAACAGGGAGTGGAGACGACGTAGGTCCAGTAACATACGGACACTACAGCGACAAAAGATGCCGGTAGAATGGACAGTGCCCACGTTGTCTGCCTTTTTATGCGCGGACACAAGGTGCCATCTAGGGGGAAGGGTCACGTGGATTATCGGGGAGGCCGGTGTTTCCTGAAAAGGTATTCACTCCACTACATAAAGAGCCACATATTTTCAAATAGGGCATTTTAAGTCTCAATACGCTAGTGAGTAAAGGCAATGTGTACTATTTCACGGCTGCAGAGAAGAGTAAGGGACAATACTTTGTTATTAATATCAAAGCTCTATAAGGCTAAGGTTATCGATCCTGTGTGCTGAGCACTCTGCAACATTGCAGTAAAACGTAATTCACCTACTCTTGGCAAGAAAAGAAACTGAATATCCTCCAACCCAGTACAGCCATACCGCTATATCAGTAGATGCTTTCGCTGGCTTGGTCGTGTACAAGCATGCCACAGGGTCGACTCCCTAAAGATCTTATCTCATGAAATACAGACGATGGCTGCCTGGTCGTGCGGTTTGCACGCTGGACTGTCGTTCAGATTTATCGATGGTCCCGGGTTCAAACCCTGCCCGCTCCCATCCCCCGTCGTCCTGCGGGAGGTTTGGACTAGGAAGTAATTATCTTCAACTCTGAAGGAACATCCGAAACATGTAAAACAAACAAACAAACGTTACATTGATTACGTTCTACGTGCCATGCATGTTAGTCATTGGTTTTCCTAGCTAGCTCAGGCAACCCATTCCATGCTCTAATAGCTCTAATAGCACTAGGGAAGAAGGAGTATTTGTACAAATTTGTCCTGGCATATGGAACTATGAATGCGCCGTTATCTTTGTGTCTTTCTGAGTATTTTAGTAGGTTTTGTTTTTGTATTTGAAGATAATGGTTCAGTGTTTTATGTATAATTGCTACTTTACTTTTAAGTCTTCTATCCTAAAGTCTTTCTAAATTTAGTGATTTTACTAAAGGTATTACTCTAGTCAAATGTGAATATTCTTTTGTTATGAATCTCACTGCTCTATTTCGTGTCGGTTCCAGATTCTTAATGTTTTCTTGCGTTGAGTGATCCCAAACAGAGGATGCATATTCTATTATTAGCTTAACCAAGGTTAAATAACATTTTAGCTTTATGTTCTTATTTGATTTGTAGACATTTCTTTTAATAAACAGAAGATGCATGCATGTGAAGATATACTTATAGAGAACAGGAGATTTGCAGGTAAACCACTCCTACGATACTCTATAAAGCTCTTCGAGACGAAACCAAACTTGTGATTACAAATGCTTACCCTCATACTTTGGGTGTAGGCCTATATCAAGAATTTGGCTCTCTTAGTGACCGCTTCCTATTGAACAAAAACTATATGGAGAACTGCCTGATCTGGAAACCACTGCGCAGTTCATCTCAAATATAGGATTACTGATCTGAACCCTTCGACATGTAAAATGAAAACCAAGAAGAAGAAGTGACCGCTTTAGTCACACGTGATGTTGCAAAAGGACAAAAAGAATCTCGCGAGGCGTAGGCCCTACAATGGTACACTTCCTTTATCGTTACTTCCGTATTTTGTACACCAGGAACACTAAATAAATTTGCTAATCATTGATTTCCCTTGAATGAATAGATTTAACCATCCTTCAACAAAGTAACCATCATTCTTTAGCCACGTTTTTCTTCTTTGTTCTCATTGTTATGTTAGAGTGTTCAGATGACTAGACCAATACATGAGATGAACTGCGCAGTGGTTTCCAAATAATAATAATAATAATAATAATAATAATCTTTATTATCCGTAAGGAAATTTGTCTTACAATTTGTGCATTACACCAAACAAAAAACATTATAACTATAAGAAACCAAAGTGTACATTCACACCAGACTCACTCATAATTTACATGTGACAAAGTTTATACCAGATTGTTCTTATTTAATGATTTGATTGCCAGGGGAACAAAAGAGTGTTTGTGTCTGTTTGTCTTTGCTATCGGTGTCTTGTATCTCTTTTGTGATGGTAAAATCACAAAGTCCTGACACAAAGGGTGATTCTTTATTTCGAGGATCTTGTTAGCTTTTTTATAGATGTTTGTCTCAAACAACTGCCCAAATGGGGTTTGTTTTTTGCCAATGATTTTGCCAGCAGCATTTAGGATTCTATTAAGTTTATTTTTATTTTTAATGCTCAGATTGCCATACCAGGCAGTGATATTGAAACTTAAAATATTGCAGATGTGAGCGTGATAAAACATAGCCAAGGCCTTTTCGCTAACATTAAACGAGGACAGTTTTCTTAGTAGTCGTAATCTTTGCTGCCCTTTTTTGCTGATATAATCAGTATTTGCAGTAAAATTTAGTTTATTGTCTAGGATAGTACCAAGGTATTTAAAGGTTTGCACAATTTCAATAGTCTCTCCAGCTACAGAAACAATATCATTTCCCTTCTTGTCCCTACGAAAATCGATTATCATTTCTTTGTTTTTTTTTACATTTAATAATAAAAAATTATCTTTACAGTATTCCTCAATGTGTTCTAGTTCTTTGAAATACTCATTTACGTCTGAGCTCTCTGAGAGCAGGGCAAGAAGAGCCGCATCATCAGCGAATTTTGTGAAGGAGCAACAATAACTATCGGATTGAAAATCATTGGTGTACAAAATGAACCACAATGGCGATGTTACAGCCCCCTGGGGCGCCCCTGTGTTAACTATGCGTTCATTAGATATAACATTGTTTACCCTAACCCTCTGAGCTCTCTGGGTCAAAAATTCATTAGCCCATAGTATTATGTATGGACTAATCTGCAACGCTTTCATCTTTTCAATGAGTAAATGAAGTTGTATAGTGTTAAAAGCTGATGAGAAATCCATAAAGAGCAATCTTACATAAGTGTTCGGTAAGTCCAGATGTTTGTAGACACAGTTTAAAATATTTAGGATGGCATCGTCTACACCTTTACCCTTTTGGTAAGCAAATTGTAAAGGGTCTAACTTATTACAAAGATCATTCAGAAGAAACATTTTAACCAATTTTTCTAAACATTTAGACACAATGGAAGTAAGTGAAACAGGTCTATAGTCATTCATTTCCTTTGGTTTGGAAACCTTTGGCACAGGTACAATTATAGATGACTTCCACACAGGTGGTATCTCATGGTTTAGTAATGAAGTAGAAAAAATATCTTGGAAAGGTTCAGCTAGTTGTTCAGCACATTCTTTTAAGATTCGCCCTTTTATTCCATCAGGCCCACCAGCTTTCATTGGGTTGACGTTTTTGAAAATGTTACAAACTTGCTCTTTAGTAATCGCTAATTCTAAGCAGTTGTTAACATTGACATCCTCAAGGGCTTTGAGTCTTAGATAATTAAAATCTTTCGTGTCGAAGCGACAATAGAAATCATTTAACTCGTTGGCCAATGTTTTTTCGTCTCTTGTAGCAAGATTATTTTTAAATTTGACTTGTGCTCCTGCCATTTTGTTCATGATGCCCCACGTCTGTCTCATGTCACTTGTATTAATTGAGTCTTCCAGCTTGGTGCGGTAGTTTCTCCTCCCTTCCTCAAGAACGACGTTGAGATTTCGTTGAGCAATTTTCCTTGTCTGTCCATCGCCACTCATAAATGCTCTTTTCTTTTTGATTATTTCCCGTTTTATTTTTGCAGTGACCCATGGTTTATTGTTGGGGTATATCTTGATGCTCTTAGTACTGACACACATGTTTTCACAGAATTTGATGTAATTTGTCACTGCGTCGACCCATTCTTCCAGATTTGAAGTGGTCTCTTTGAACAAATTCCAGTCAGTGCAGTCTAGACAGGGAGCTCTCCATATAGTTTTCTTTCTATTGGAGTGTTTTAGGGTTAGTGTCTTGTACGGGCCTCTTTGGAAAGAGAGCAGTTTATCTTATCTTATATAATATAGACGTTACTTCAAAAAAGAAGATGATTACGTCCTACGCGTCATGCATTCAGTCATGCATATTAACCAATGACTTAAATTCTGCCAAGTTTTGAAGGACATGGTCTCTTGACACTCCACATGGGCAGATTTCACTGGTTCCAATTTTGAGCTTCTGGTACATATGTTGTCTCATTCTGTTGTGTTCGGTCGAAAGATTAGACGTTGACTGCTAGGACAAATTTGTACAAATACTCTTTCTTCCCTAGTGCTATTAGGGCATGGAATATGGGTTGCCTGAACCAGCCAGGAAAACCAGTGACTTGGCAGAATTTAAGTCATTGGTTAACATGCATGACTAGATGCATGACACGTAGGATGTAATGATCTTCTTTTTGGAAGTAACGTCTATAAGATAAGATAAGATAAGATTTAAAAAAATTAAGAGACAAATATGTGCGCAATAACAAGAAATAGTGTAGTGCACTGAAAGACGCACTCTCTAAACGAATAGATAATGGAAACAAAATAATCTTTACAGTGGAAGATATTTTTTAAAAATAATATAGATCTATCCTGAAATTGCGTATATCGTATTTATGTATATATATAAGGTTGAGAAAAGGTCGTGATTGGACATTTCTTTACGGCTAACGGGTCCTGCGGGTTGCCGATGCCTGTTTTATTAGCCACATTGTATGTATCATTAGTGTTAAGAGATCTAGATCTAGATCTATGTGAATTTGGCCTGAATGGTATGCATACGTCAAAAGACGGTTTTGCTGATCTAGTTTTCAGAAAAAGAAATAGATTTGCCTCCACCGTGAACGTGGACGCTGAGAATTACTCCGAGGCGCAAGCCGTGGACGCGACAACTGCACCTTTCTCCGATTCACAAACGAAGGAGTTACCTGTTTCTGCCTTGCCAACTCAAAGTGGTAGTCCAAAGAGCTCCCCGGCTTTTCTTGTTGACAGGCTATCAGAAAGAATACAACAGAATAATGCCAGTGCATCGTTCCACAAGAATCGTTCAAAGTCCTTCTCTTCGAATGTCGACGATGAGTATGACCAACAAGACTCCAGCGCACTCATAGCCCAAACTTTCGGGGCCCGGGAACACGCTCAGTTCTCGCGCATTACCGCATCTTCGCTGAAAGGGGGCGACCCTCGGAGCACACCGGAACCCACACTGCAGCCTCCGGCACTGTGTTATGGACAGTCTCGCTACTTGCAAGACATAGCCATTAGCCAACTGTTGCTTGTCAAGTCACAGCTAATGAAGCAGGGCGATTTGTCAACGGATGCTCATCATGAGGTCAATAATATCTCTTCTGATCTGGATGCTACTTCAAAAAAGAATGAATCAGACTCTGGGGCAGGGGAGAAAGGTAAAGTCCGGTTTTCTGACTCCGTGGACGTTCACGTATACAGAAGTGAGGCTTATTTTAAGGTAAAAAACAAGCAAAATATATAAATTGCTTTAAAAAAAAAACAAAAAAAAAAACTGGTATGATGGAAAGAACCGCGCAATTACTACCATCTCTAAACACTGCTTAGATTTATCTCACTTTTCTACATAAAAAAAAAAGTTAATAATTACCACAAATAAATTTGAAGAAAAAGTTAAGTTCCCCATTGCAGATCTTGCGGTCTTTAGACAGTTAACGAGCAGGGTGTCGTGTGCCCAGCACAATGACCAACAGCCTTTACTTTCCTCAAATAAAGTCAGGTACTGATTAGAGTTGGGTGGACTCAGGAGCGACTAAAAATCCCGTAAGTTCCCCTTTCATTGTGGTCAAACATCCATAAAAAAAGCTAAAAAGATTCTAGAAATAAAAAATCAACCTTTGGGCAGGATTTTGTGATTTTATCATCGACAAAACAATAATTAAACTTTTTTATACAGCAACCATCAGCAGTCTAATTGACTTTGCCATCACCTGCTGGTATGGTAATACTTCACTGGCATAAAGACTTATTAAATAAGCATCGTATAACACTCGAACACAGCTACGATCTCTTGAAAAGCTTTTTATTTTTCATGAAAGATGCCTTTCCAAAACACTCACAATTCTTAAAGATAAAACTCCTTCATCCCACTTTCGGTCAGTGTTATAAGATCATCTGTCATCATCGAGAAGTTCATAGAAGTCTAATTCATAAAGCGCTGGTTATGAGTGTGTATGTGTTTCGTGTGTGAATGTTGTTCGTATTTGCATCTATATTGTTATAGCACAGTTATGCTGAGGTTATCAATTGTAGTCGAACTGAATTTCCATTTGACTGGATCAATAAAAATTATCGTATCTTATCTTTCAAAAGAGATACAAGACACCGATAGCAAAGACAAACAGACACAAACACTCTTTTGTTCCGCTGGCAAATCAAATCATTAAATAAAAACAATTTGATATAAACTTTTCACATGTAAATTATGAGTGAGTCTGGTGTGAATGTACATTTTTTTTATAGTTACAATGTTTTGTTTGGTGTAATGCACAAATTGTAAGACTAATTTAATTACGGACAACAAATATTATTATTATTATTATTATTAAAGGGCAGATGATGTAAAGGTCATTTGTTTCTGAGGCCTACAGTTTACGAGGGTGTCATGTGGCCAGCACAACGACCAACCGACTTTACTTTTCCCCAACTAATGTCAGGTACCCATTAGAGCTGGATGGAATCAGAGGCGCCCAAAGGTCCCGAGATTAAAAATCCCAGTCTTCCAGTAAAGTTCCCCTTTCAGAACTTGTGGTCTACAGGGCAGGTACCCTAATGGGTAGAAAGGGTCACTGTGCAGTGGCGTAGCTAGTGTGGGGGGGGAGGAGGATGAGAATTTGAAATGAGTGTGTTTTTTTAACATTAAATATTACGCGAACTGCAGGGGCCCCCAAAGAGGTCACCCCCAGGGCCCCCAAACGATGAAAATTTCTAGCTACGCCCCTGCCACTATGACTCGTATGAAATTGTTAAAAAAGTTTTATAACATTCTCTTATAAACGTGACCCTTTGCGCGTCGCTTTTAGACAACCTTTTACAGTCTCGACAGTGCAATACTAATTTAACCGAACACAATTTTCTGAAATAATGTAGGCCTATTAGGCTGCCATCTCTTTTGAAAGATCGTCTATACTTCTTATCTTATAGAATACACACAATGCTTTAAAAAAAAGATGATGATTACGCCCTAAGCGTGTTCTTATGTCAATTTAGTCATGCATGTTGATCAATGACTTAAATTCTGTCAATCCATTGTTTTTTTTTCTCTGGCTGACTCATGCAACCCGTTCCATGCTCAAATAGCACTAAGGAAAAAAGAATAAGAAGAAAGATATGATAGGACTAATAAATGTTTGCCGTCTGCTTCTAGCGTGCAGCGGAGTAGCCTCTCCTTATACTTTAAATGCTTAACTAATAGTTTCTCCGAACTGTTGTTACCAGTAGCCTATATGAAAAAATCCTGGAAATTCCAGAAATAATTAAAATCTCCTGAAATATAAATAAAATTGTCATAAAGGGGTGTCTTTCAATATGGAAAATGCCAATCCTACACGCGATAAAAAAAAAAGGCATTGTACATTACCCATAACTGTGGCATCCAGTGAAAGAAGCTTCTCGCGCATCAAACTAATAAAAGATTACTTGAAGTCAACAATTCACGAAGACAGATTGAACAATTCGGTAATTCTTGCTTTTGAGCGTGATCTATGTAGGAAACAGAATTTTGATGACATACTGTATGACTTAGCTACACTCAAGGCTCGTAAAGTAAAGTTGATTTAATCGTGATTTAGTACTTAGTAAAGAATGAATAATACGCAAAGACTAATTTATTTCCTTATACAAAATCGTATTTTTCACTTATCCTTATCCAAGACTGGGCCCCTCGCAATCCGTTTCGCATAGGGCCCCGCGATTGTTAGGGCCGGCCCCGGCTATGCTCTTCATTATTTAGTATTAGTTTATATAATCACCAAGCCTTAATTATATACAAACACAATGTCTCTCTTTTTCATCACAGCGTTTCCAATACAGATTCTGTTGTAAACAGCCGGAAATGGACGAGTACGCCCATTTCGTTGTCCCGCACTCGCAGGTGTGTGAGGCTGATGACCCCTTAACAACACAGACCATGCTATTGGAAAAAATGGCAGAAAATTCACAGAAAGAGAGCAGTGCAAAAATGTAGTAGATTAGGACTATGTGGTAGCCTCTACAGCGAATGGCGTGGCGCATGCAAAAGACGTGTGCCTAGCTAGGACTATGGACAAGTAATAGTACGAGGTACGCCAAAAGGACTTTATTTCGCCTATGATTCAAAAGACTGATGGCGGAAGATAAAGGCGATATTTTTCGCATTTTTACTCTACATTTAATTGAATTGTTGTGCTCCTGTGCATTTCTCCTCCTTGGCTTTATGTGAAGTTATGTTTGTCTATAGACTTTTTTTTATGTAGGAATGAAACATTTTTTTTGGGGGGGTCAAAATAGAACAAATAGGCAGTGGCGTAGCTACGAATTTGCCATCATTTGGGGGCCCCAGGGGCTTGACCTCTTTGAGGGCCCCTGCATTTTGCGTAATATTTTATATTTAATGTAAAAAAAAACAATTTCGAACACTCAAATTTCCCCCTCCTTAGCTACGCCACTGCAAATATTCTCTTGGAAGATTATCAATATTTAGGCCTAATTTTGAATTATAAAAATGTTATCATCAGTGTACCGGTAAACTGAAGTTCTTATGTAATGAATTCTTGATGAAAAAAAAACAACACACAAAAACCCAACTTCGCGGAAGAGATTGTAGTCTATAGAAATATATTAAAAAAAAAAAAAGTGAAAATATTAGGTTAGGGTTACTGGTTAATTCAGCCGATGAAAGTTTTGTACTATTTAAGAATTTCAACTTACGGAATATTTAGTTTAATGGATCTAGGGGAAAAAAAAAAAGGAATCTGAAAGAGAAATGAAAATAAGATGAAATCTGGCCTAAGCTTCTTGCGTTATCATTCAATGCTATAGGCCTACATAGAAGACAAGTTCCATAAAGGTGAAGAGGCTCATGGGATAGGTCGTTCTATCTTTAAATGTTTAGGTTTTAATTTTTAATTAAAACAGCGGATTTCTTTTTTTTTTTTTCAGTAAAGGGGAATAGCCCGCATTTTTTAAATTTGAGATTAACTTATAGACCTGTATTGTTCAATTGTTCTAAATAATTTTTACCCTTTTTGTAATACACGTGTCCAATTGGAATCCCCCAAGTGTGCTTGCAAAGAGTTGATATATATGTGAAATGTTTAGCTGCCAAAGCAGGACTTTTACATCATTGAGTCTTTATATAATTGCTGATGTATGTAATTATTTAGCTTTGGTATCTGTCACACGTAACTGTTGAATTAATTATATGTGGAGCAAAAAAAAAAAATGCCTACAGCATAAAGACTCATTCTCACCACTGAATGGTTCTTTCCAAGCATTCTAATAGAGTGTATGAAGCAAAGGAATATAATCTGGTGCTTTTTTATGTTCCCATAGCCCTCAGGATTTTCCCCCCTCTAAAATTATCTAACGTTTCATGTCCTATGAGTTCAGATGGCTTAACAGGGAGCTCGATTATTTTAATTTAAATTTCGCATTATTATTTTTTTCATCCATTTTGAATATTACTAATCATTAATGTCCTAGAATTAATGTTGTAAGTTATCTCCCCTATTCGCAGTGTTTGTGTAGTTTCACGCAGGGCAAAGGTTGAACCATTGATACATTTGCTGTGTTCCTATTGTTTGAGTCATTCTTGGATTAACTATGTTGATAAATAAAATACATTTCCACAAGACAAATACTCTTGTTGCCTAATAGAACAAAAAAAACCATATTCATATTTAATCATACACTAGCACTATTTTTTGTGTGACTCATACTTTATATTTTGTCATATCATACATATATTGTCACAGATTTCATTACTTATTAAAAACAATATGTAAATGTAATTCATATATTTGTTCCAATGGTCTTGCTACGAAAAATTTGCCTACACATTTTTTTTTCTGCTAATTCTTGTTATATCTGAGATATATCCCTTTGTTGTTGTGGTGTGTAAGGCATAAAGCTTTCCCTTCCTGAATCAACATCTTGGCTGCTGACGACCTGAATTTCGAAAGATTTGGCTGCGTTATACAAACCCAGCACAGGGGTTGCTTTATCATTTCCATCAATAGATTCTGGAAGAGCAGGCTATGGAGCCTACATCGACTTTCTTGGCTCTTACACGGTCAAAATCTTTGGACCGTTAGGTAGTGTTTGCAATTTTGATGCGGAGACCATGGCAGTCTGTGAAGCCTTAAATGTCATTGACTCTCAACTCGGCGAGGAATATTTGAGGGCAACACAGATTGTTGTGGTCACTGAATCAAAATCTGTACTACAGGCTTTGCAAAGCCCCGGACCATGGCCCCCCAATATCAACACTGTCATCATGGCTTCACATAACATTAAACAACGCTATGGCACCCCTGTAATAATGCAATGGGTACCGAGTCACATAGGTGTGACTGGCAACACAACTTCAGACTCTTTGGCCCACCAGGGAGGGCAAATTCCACCCACTGAACAGGCTGTAAGCTTTCATCAAGCCCTGGCTATAATACAAAAAAAAAACAAATGGAAAAGTGGTTTGAGTGCTGGGACAAGTCCCAAAAAGCCCGTGGAGTCTGGGAGCGCATGAGGCGCCCTGACCGCACTTCCCCGTGGTGGAGGCTGTCCAGGCCTGAGCAAGCTATTATAGCACAGTGCAGGACAGGCCACTGTCCTGTTGGCTCATATTTCTCGCGGCTATGGCCAAATTTTGATTCACGGTGCTCCCGCTGCGGGGAAGAAGAGGAAACCGTGAATCATATTCTGTTTGACTGCCCCAGACTTGCTGATCTCCGTCTCGACAGGTCTGGGAAACCCAAAATTCTCGACCTGTATGGCGACACTTATGCACTACGCAAGACAGCAGGGTTTCTGTCCAGGGCTTTTGCAAGAGAGGATTTAAGCCTCTCAAGCCCTCACTCTAATGGAGTTTGATGATGATGATGATTTCCTTAAATTTTCTAAAGGAGACTTCGCATTCATCATTCCAATCAAAATCCATTTCTTTCTTGGGGAGTTCCCGCAGGAGGTGTGATATGGCGGACATGTTGCTAAGGAACTTTGATAGGTACTGCACCATGCCACAGAACCGTTGGGCTTGCTGCACGTTTGAAGAACCACTATGGACTACACCTTCTTGGGGGTCTAGTTTAATGCCTTGTGCGCTGATGACCCTGATTCCTTTTTAATGCTGTTTCTTTTATTTCTTCTAGTTTTAATTTCCCTGTATATCATTGAAACGTAAAGGGAACAACATATAAATGAGTTTGAGTTTAGGCACATCGGCACAATTTAGGCCATGTCGTGCCCGTCAAAATATAAATGGGTTTGAGTTTTGAGTTTAGGCACATCGGCACAATTTAGGCCATGTCGTGCCCGTCAAAATATAAATGGGTTTGAGTTTTGAGTTCAGGCACATCGGCACAATTTAGGCCATGTCGTGCCCGTCAAAATATAAATGTGTCCCATCAAAAGTGACTTTGCTGTGCAACTCTGACTATATTAAAAACATCAGAAGAAAATGATCTGTTCGCAGAGGTTGATATAAAAGTGAAAGGAATGAGATGGACCAGACAACGTCCTTCAATGTTTAGAACACATCCAAAGGCAGGCTGTCCAGTGATGCCATGATGGTAACATATTAAAAAAGACTAGCTGAAAGAGATTAGACTAGAAGATAGAGATTAGACTAGAAGAAAGAGATTAGACTAGAAGATAGAGATTAGACTAGAAGAAAGAGAATAGACTAGCTGAAAGAGATTAGACTAGCTGAAAGAGATTAGACTAGAAGATAGAGATTAGACTAGAAGATAGAGATTAGACTAGAAGATAGAGAGATAAGACTAGAAGAAAGAGATTAGACTAGCTGAAAGAGATTAGACTAGCTGAAAGAGATTAGACTATAAGATAGAGATTAGACTAGAAGATAGAGATTAGACTAGAAGATAGAGATTAGACTAGCTGAAAGAGATTAGACTAGAAGATAGAGATTAGACGAGAAGATAGAGATTAGAATAGAAAATAGAGATTAGACTAGAAGAAAGAGATTAGAATAGAAAATAGAGATTAGACTAGAAGATAGAGATTAGACTAGAAGAAAGAGATTAGACTAGCTGAAAGAGATTAGACTAGAAGATAGAGATTAGACTAGCTGAAAGAGATTAGACTAGAAGATAGAGATTAGACTAGCTGAAAGAGATTAGACTAGCTGAAAGAGATTAGACTAGCTGAAAGAGATTAGACTAGAAGATAGAGATTAGACTAGCTGAAAGAGATTAGACTAGAAGAAAGAGATTAGACTAGCTGAAAGAGATTAGACTAGAAGATAGAGATTAGACTAGCTGAAAGAGATTAGACTAGAAGAAAGAGATTAGACTAATTGAAAGAGATTAGACTAGAAAATAGAGATTAGAGTAGCTGAAAGAGATTAGAATAGAAGATAGAGATTAGACTAGCTGAAAGAGATTAGAAAATAAGAAAGAGATTAGAAAATAAGAAAGAGATTAGACTAGAAAATAGAGAATAGACTAGAAGAAAGTTAGACTAGAAGATAGAGATTAGACTAGAAGAACAGAGATTAGACTATAAAAGCTGTGTTAAGAGATAAGGCTACTTGGCCAAGTGTCAGTGCCAAGAGTCATAACAAATAATGTAAAAAAAAAAATAAAAAATACATACAATTTTCAATTAAATTAAAAAATTATTGCAATATTTTTTGTTTCCTTTTTATTTACATTGGAAATATTAAGTTGCAATTTGATGAGCCCAGTTACACAACAAATGTAAACAGAAAATTAAACATCCACAATCAATTCTATACAATGAAAATCTTGGTCGAGAGTCCAGCTACCTTAAGTATCACAACCCAGGACATGCCCATCAGAAACATATGAAGAGGGAAGCTGGGTCTACAGTTAGGAAGTTGTCCAGCACAATGTTCCAGCACCTTCTCTGTACACTACCCTAAAAGATTACCTTGGTCAAGAGCTCGTCTCACAGAAAGTTCTAATCACTGGAGTTATAGCAGATTATCATTCTTTTATCTTATTTTGGGGTGATGTTCAAATGCTAGGAAATATCCTAAGCTTATCTTATATAATACAGACGTTACTTCAAAAAAAGAAGATGATTACGTCTTATTTGTCATGCATCTTGTCATGCATGTTAACCAATAACTTAAACTCATATAATACAGACATTATGTGAAATCAAAAGAATGATCTCAAATACAGAGAGACATGAACAATATTCCAACAATGATTTCTAATTATGTTACCTAATGCTTAGCAACATGACCAACAATGGCTGTTTTTAAAACCATCAAGGCATTTACATTACAACTACAAATTTTTGTTTAATTTAAGAAAGCAGCCATTACATTTTTTTTTTTTTAAATCAAGAAAACAGAAAATCAGAGAAGATAAACTCAATGTCAAAAGACTTCATTTCATTCAGTTATTTATTCAGACGTGGCAGTGAAGATATTTAGGCTCTCCAACAATTAGGATTTCCAAGATTTATTTTTATCATTTTTCAAATCCTTTTTCTCCAAATGTTTCTCCTCCATTAGGTCAGAGAGAATCACATTCAGCTAACATCAACCAGATAGTCCAGTACTGATCAAATGTACACATGAACACAGAACAGATATAAACTTAGAAACATAAGCTCCAGATTTGTTCTTTTCAGAGAGTTGAGAGTGAAATGATATATGTAATGGATATTTGGGTTTTTCTCTGTATTTTTATACTCCCCGATAGTGTGTTTAAATGCACCAGGCACATTTAGTGAGGGGGGGGGGGCAAAACACCTATCCAGTTATTTTATTGAAAATAGTCATTCTTAAATGATAGACCCCAGAGCAATGCTTTGTCAGGGCCTGATAAATCTACTATTTACAGACAGAACACCAATGATATCCTTTTTAACCATGATGAAGATATCAAGTCCTATCAATGTCAATAAAAGCGTGCACTAATTTGTTTGTTTTACATGTTTCGGATGTTCCTTCAGAGTTGAAGATAGTTTACTTCCTAGTCCAAACCTCCCGCAGGACGACGGGGGGATGATAGCGGGCAGGGTTTGAGCCCTCGACCGTCGATAAATCCGAACGACAGTCCAGCGTGCAAACCGCACGACCAGGCAGTTGGTGAAGTAAATCCAATGACAATTACAAATATTGTAAATAATGCATTGCATATTCCAATGGCAACATGGACGTAAATGTCAATAGTTAGAAAGTTTTCTAAAAAAAAAAACTGGATTCAAATTTGCAATAAATTAAATGTCAAAATAAATACACTCGTTCACACGCACATGTAAAAATGAAGGCATACACATGATGTGTACAAAAGTTAAACTCCTGAGAGATGAGAGTAAAGCTCCAATGTGACGGGACAAGGGAAAATACGTTTTGCTAAGAATGCGTATCCGCCGAGTCATGATCTAAAGCTTCTGTGCCGTCCTGACTGTAATTCTCAGATGATTCCTGTTTCATCACTTCATGAAATTCTTTTAGATTCTCTTCTAATGTTTCTTCCGAGGGGGGCTCAAGTTCCTGTCCCGGCTGTCCTGCCTGACCCATAAACTGGTGCCCCATCTCATCGTCCAGCTCCGAGTGCTGACTTTGCCGGTCAATCGACTGTTTGGGCTCCTCAATCATGTCTACGCTTTGGTCAATGCCATCCTGTTCCGTTTTGTAAAAAATATGCCCATTTTGACTGACAATGCTGTGCAGGTCCTCGGCTCGAAACAACTGACCATTCTGGTCTATGAGGTGAGCTTGCCTGAGGCTGTTCTGCAGAGTGGGGTCATTCAGAGACTCCTGGGATATGATGTGCATTTCCTCTCCGGACTCTGTCATGATCGTTTCGCCGATGATCTGCATGGCCTGGTTGATCCCAGACTCCACATCGTCAATCTCGTCTTCATCCTCTTCTGTTGTTCGCTCAGCCATGACGAGGCGTTGTTCTGATGAATAAGACACAGATATTGGAGATAATAATAACAGATAGTAAGAGATTTTCACTGATCTAGATAAAAAGTCACAGAAACACACTCATTTGAGATGAAAGGCAACAGAATTTCGTTTGAATTTTTGACATTTACGAAGAGATTTTAATTATAAAAACCTGATGAAAGTTTATAATAATAATGGCAATGTGTTAGATTTCAAAGATTAAGGATGAGTGCAGTGTTTCACATGAGTATGCAAAGCAGCAAACCCAGTTGTGACCTGTGTATTCTTCCCCCATCTCGTGCAGACAAAGCTGTTGTCCACAGGTGGTTGATGAAAGTGTAGACAGAAATTTAAATACTATTCAGGCAATGGGACCAAAAAACTTTTGATGCAATCCTTGACCAGGCTTCCAGTAATTTGCCTTTTTAATTTATTTTTTTTTAAAAAGTTAACACAAAAAATTTTGACAATCTAAAAAAGACTCCAGCTAAGGTATGTGGGGTAAGGTACCATTCAATATATTGACTCTCAAGATTATGAAAAAGGTTATGATGATAACGGATTTTTCATAGCCTGTTGATAAATCTAAGAGACAGTAGGAGAGCATCAAGAGAAAAATGTTGCTTCATGAAAGCTAAAAAATGACAATATCTTGTTTTTAAAGGCCCTAAATTAGTGAAGTGGGTATCACTTTCTCCTGGTAATAGTCTTTCCCTAGTAGGAAGTCTAAAGACCAACACATGAATTGGGAATTTTGACTGAGTTTTGAATTTTTTCTACAAGCTTTTCTTTAACTTCACAATTTGTATGTAAATGAACAGTTCTAAAAACACATAACAGTTAATGTACTGCTTGCGTTTAGTTTATGTGCAATGGAAACTGTATACAGTACTGTTTGCATATTTGTTAGTTTATGTGCACAAGTAAGCAATGGACACTGTATACTACTGTTTGCATATTTGTTAGTTTATGTGCACAACCAAGCAACAATGGACACTGTATACAGTATTGTTTGCATATTTGTTAGTTTATGTGCACAACTAAGCAATGGACACTGTATACAGTACTGTTTGCATATTTGTTAGTTTATCTGCACACCTAAGCAATGGACACTGTATACAGTACTGTTTGCATATTTGTTAGTTTATGTGCACACCTAAGCAATGGACACTGTATACAATGCCTGTTGCAGCCCTAATGAAGAGAGAAAACTTGTATTAAAAGCCTATGCTTTACCAACAGTTGCCTCCCTTTGGTAATCGCTACTAAATATAAACTAATGCTGCTGATGAAGAAGAAAAGTAAGAGACAAAAGGTGAGGAGGAGTTAAGGTTCTTGTCTCACCTCCTGCTACCATGAGAACTCTATTCTTTTTGACAGTTATTGTGTGGCCATTCAGATTGATGGCCTGGCCATCTATCATCACAGTGCCGTCCTGACGTATGTTGGACGGAATCTGTATGGTGGCCTGACTTGTTCCGCCGGCAGATGTTGGAATGGCCAGGACTTGCTCTATCATCATCACGCTGTTACAGGATGGCTGATGTTCCTGACAAGAAATGAAAACAAATGAGATAGCCTCCCTTGAGTAGACTGTGTTTGCTTTTGAAATATGTACACATTTAATTGCCATGAATTCTACTGTCAGTCTCTTTGTTTGAAAGAATTTACTTTATAAAATAAATTAAAGTTTGCTGTTTATTAAGCCATCCCAAGCCTGCTACCCACACACACACACATCTTTTATGTATGGGATGCCATGTACAAAGAAATGACTACGCCTAACAAACTGGACAGTATTAACTTCCTCCCATGCAAAGAACAATCTACAATTTTCCAACTAAGAACAGGACACACACCCCTTTGAAACTGTAAACCATATCCTCTTTGAATGCCCCTCCCTTATCCACCTTAGGCAGACCCTACTTCCACTACAGCCCAACATAACCAACACCCTGTACGGCAATGCTGAAGGAAATAGCACACTTTTTCTCCTTGGCACAGTCTGCAAAAGAGCTCACAGCTCAGCAGCAATAAAGCTGGCTAGAAGAAGAAGAATGTATGGGATATTATGTAGCTATATTTTACATAACCCTTGTACATAAAATAGTTTAATGGTATCACTAAATGTGTTTACTAGAATTGAATGAGTTACACTGTAAGCCCTCCCCTAAGAAGAAGGCAAAAGTTACCTTAAGAGCAGCTTCACTTTTAAACTGCTTATTGCACTTATCACAGATCAATGTTTTGATGTCCTGATGCTTTCTCTCTATGTGCTTACGGATGTCTGTGAACGTGTAGCCAAAGAAGTCACACACCCCACACTTGTAGTCTCTTTGACCAAAATGTCTGCAACACACATTAGTACTGTGTATGTGAAACAAGCTCACAAGAATATATATAATAAGGAACAATCTCATGTCTACACATAATAAGGAACAATCTCATGTCTACACATAATATGGAACAATCTCATGTCTACACATAATATGGAACAATCTCATGTCTACACATAATATGGAACAATCTCATGTCTACACATAATATGGAACAATCTCGTGTCTACACATAATAAGGAACAATCTCATGTCTACACATAATATGGAACAATCTCATGTCTACACATAATAAGGAACAATCTCATGTCTACACATAATAAGGAACAATCTCATGTCTACACATAATATGAAACAATCCCATGTCTACACATAATATGGAACAATCTCATGTCTACACATAATGTGTAACAATCTCATGTCTACACATAATATGGAACAATCTCATGTCTACACATAATAAGGAACAATCTCATGTCTACACATAAAATGGAACAATCTCATGTCTACACATAATATGGAACAATCCCATGTCTACACATAATATGGAACAATCTCATGTCTACACATAATATGGAACAATCCCATGTCTACACATAATATGGAACAATCCCATGTCTACACATAATATGGAACAATCTCATGTCTACACATAATAAGGAACAATCTCATGTCTACACATAATAAGGAACAATCTCATGTCTACACATAATATGGAACAATCCCATGTCTACACATAATATGGAACAATCCCATGTCTACACATAATATGGAACAATCTCATGTCTACACATAATATGGAACAATCTCATGTCTACACATAATATGGAACAATCTCATGTCTACACATAAGATGGAACAATCTCATGTCTACACATAAGATGGAACAATCTCATAATTTAAAAGTATTGACAGAGGAGGTATGATAATGGCAGATCTGACAAATTGTAAATGAATTTTTATTGCAATCAGGAGTGAATAAGATTGAAACCAACCCCAACAGACAACAGCAATGTCTGCACAGGGTATGGCAAAATATCTAGGTCATAGCTAGGACTGCAGAGCCATGTGAAATACTTAATCTTTGTGCACGAAGACAAGCCCTATGCATTATGGGTATCTTAAAATGATTAGATGGTCTTCTATATTTCACACTCTGTTCTAGCATCTATATATGCCTAATAGTGAAGTATGTCCATATTCAAGACTTTAATACAACGCCAGAGTTCATTCTTTACTGGGACCATAGTGTAACATTATACATCTTCTCTTGTATACTATCTTAACAGTCTCTTATTTATTTGATCAAAGAAAGTGAACAATGTTATGGCAATCTCTTACCTTTTAACATGAAGCTCTTTGTTTTTTATATGCCTAAATGTTTTACCACAGCGCTCGCAGGCATGCTTTGGATCTTGGTGTATCAACATATGCTTGGATATGTCTGACCTCTCACAGCCCCTGGACAAACAAGAAAATGTTCAGTTCAGAGAAATGTGTATAAATAGGATTTTTTTCTTCTTCACATAGTAATAATAACAATATTGGATCTGATGCTGGCAACATCTGTTACATAAAACTATCAAGCATTTACATGTAACACTCCTTCATGTATGTGAGAAACTGGTCTGGACGATTGTGCTGCACATGACAGTTTTGCAGAAAAAGCTTAAGTAAGGGGCCCTAATCAGGCTACTGACCAGTAGGCAGAGCACTGTTTATGTCTTACAAAAAAAAAAAAAAATTGTCTTACAAAGATTATGATTTTAAAAAAAAACCCACACTTTCTGAAAATCTTAGGTAGGCTATTTTTGTTCTGTTGTACAGTCATGGGATGGTCAAGGGGCAAGATCAAATATTGTTAACGATAACTGAATATAAGCTGCCCTTACGCATTCAAGGTCATAAAGAGAATTTATTTACATTTCATTATGCCAAAAAATTGTGACATCATGGTCTAAAGAAAAAAAACAACCATTTTACATTCCCATCAAAATTATGGTGAAAGGCAGTCATAGGAACCATTCATGTAGCCTGGGGATATGATGTTAAAAAAGTGCACATCAGCACTGTGATTCTTCTTATAAATTACAGATATTACTTCAAAGAAGAAGAATATTATGTCCTAAGCTTTTCGTGTGTGTTAATCAGTGACTTCAACTCTGTGGTTAAGTCGTTGGTTTTCCTGGCTGATTCAGGCAATGTGAAGACAAACAAGAACTACAAATAAGCAGCTAAGAGCAGAAAAGATAAATGGTGCATACATGTGACATCTCTGTTAAGTTGGTGAAGTAGATGAAGCTGCATGTGGGCGGGGCCTGGTCTGGGTCATGTGATTGCTTGACATAAGGGGGGCAAAGGATGGACTTATTCACACTGGACAATCGTAAAGATTTGTTTCATAAAAATCTCAATGGTGCTTCACTCACCTTGTCCTGTGTTGATGCTAGGCAGAGGTCCCTGGTTCATGCCCCTGGCAGAACATCCCACTATTCTGCCATTTAAAAACAATCATCCTTTTCTCTGATTAAAAAATAATATACCTATTACACAAGGCACATGCATGCATCCCATCTGGCAGATATATTACCTATAATCACAGACTGAGCACTTGTAGGGCTTCTCTGGGTCATGGATCCGCAAGTGACGTTTGAGATGAGCCTTCCTGGTGAACTTCTTCCAACACACGTCACATTCAAATAAAACCTCCGCAGGCATGTGCACCATCTTGATGTGCATTTTTAATATATACATATCCTGGGAATAAAACAAAAGAAAAATACTTTCTTATGAATGTAACATAATTATTCCATAATACAGAATAAGAATTTTATTTTTTTGACCAGAATTTAGTTTTGTAGAAATTAAATTACTTATAAAAAAAAATTTTTTATTAGAAAGACACAACTGTCTGGAAACATTTAAAATGGATTTACCAAAAATAAATACATACATTGCATTTATTATTTCCATTGAGGCCATAGTTTAACTGCGAATGCTTTTCACAAATGTAAAAAAAAATATAAACAAGGTTACAAAGACAAGACAGTTTATGTGGAAACAAACTCAAAATTGGTCCACCCAGGCAGGTTTCAATATTTTCAGATAGAACATCAGAATGAAATTCTAAGACAAATGACAGAGAAGAATGGAGAAAGAAGGTTGACAGATTTTGTGTGGTGCGATCCAGCAGACCAAAGGATAGGTGAAAGTGAATGTAAAGTTAGGTGTGAACTGATGTCTTATAATGAATATCTAATTGATCTAATTGTTTTGTAAAGGATCTATCTCTTATTCAAATCCTCAAGAAAAAAACATTTCAGTAAAAAAAAAAAAATTGTTTCCTTTAGTTAAGTGTACTTAAAAAAATGAATATGTAAATTGAATGTAGTAGAAAATAACAGAATCACAACAAAATTGTTTATAGAAAGTGAAATGGAAAAAGCAATTTTACAGTATTTCATAAATACAAGTTCCATGTTTGGAATACTGCCAAGTTTTTAAATTTCATTAATTTTTTGATGCAGCATATCTTCTTGCTATACTTACCAAAGTACTCCACAAAACAAAATATCAATTACAACTCAAGATATGTGTAAAGATAAAAAGCCTTTAAGAAAGCTAATTAGATATATACAAAAGCAGATGGACATCAAGACTAAAATACCTTGTAAACCTTCCCACAGGTGCTACATGTGCAGCTCTTGGTGTCATGACGCATCATGTGACGCTTGATGATGTACGCATGCTCTGCCATGTAGTCACACTCTAGACAGATACACCGCGGATGTTGTTCCTGCAAAGAACTTCACCTTCAATTCATTGTTTTAAGTCTTTCCAATATTGAACTATTACTATAGCTCGCTACTATAAAACATATTGACCTAATATTCAATACTCAAAAGTAAAGTAAACATAGTAAAAACTAAAGCAAGGTTTTAAAAAAATATTTACTTTGAAATGTTCTAACAGGTCATCACTGTCCAAGGACAGATAACTGCAGCATTTACATTTCTGGATATCGTCACCATGAGTTGCAATGTGGTTGCGGTACTGCTGCATGTAATACCCCTGGAAATCACACTTGGGACACTTTAACTTTTCCAGTTCTCTTTCTGTGGCCTTCAAACCTGAAAAGAAAATTTTTTTTTTATCAAACTAAAGCCGAATGTTAAACATTAATTGTACACACTGGCACATCAGGTATATACAATTTCTTAAATACTGTTATGACTTTGCCATGCGCACCGCCATCCAAGATGTTGACATGAGAGACAAACGATTTCCGCCCAAGGAGAGAGCCAATATGGAGATGCTGTACTCAAGGCAAATGCCCTTTGTGTTGTCATGTCTCTATGTAAATAAACGTCTATGTCCACGTTGAGTTGCCTCACTTAAGTTATTACAATTGGTTCGTTACCGGGAAGATGTTGAAGAATGGTGCCGAAGATGCGATGTCTGTACAGTAGCCAAGGGCCTGCAACGTAGAACAAGAGGACATATGCAACAATACAACATTGGGAACCCCTTTGAAAGGATCGCAATCGATGTTGCCGGGCCATTCCCTGAAACCAAGAAAGGAAATAAGTTCATCTTGGTAGTTATTGCCTATTTTACTAAATGGCCTGAAGCATATGCGATACCTAATCAAGAAGCCACCACAGTAGCGGAAACCCTTGTAGAGAACTGGATACGTCGGTACGGTGCTCCAATTGAGTTACATTCAGACAAGGGCCGAAACTTTGAATCCAGAGTTTTTCAGGAGATGTGCCGACACTCTGCATCGAAAAGACTCGCACAACGCCTCTACACCCCCAATCGGATGGAATGGTAGAACGCTTTAACAGAACTCTAGAACAACACCTAATGAAGGTCGCCAGTGAACGACAGGATGACTGGGACACCTATATCCCAATGTTCCTCATGGCGTACAGGGGATCCGTTCATGGCACCACAAATTATACACCAGCAAAGATGTTGTTTGGCCAAGAACTGCGATTACCATGTGACTTGCTATTCGGGGTTCCAGGTGATAAGCCAGCTACTTTGACGGAGTACATCACTAATCTCCGAAAACAAATGGAGGAAGCCCATGCTCTGGCCCGCAGAAATATCAAGATGACCAGTGACCAGATGAAGAAAAGTTACGACAAACGGGCCAATGCCTCCGGGTTCCACGAGGACGATCTGGTGTGGCTGTACAATCCGCAGAGACGAAAGGGCAGGTCTCCAAAGCTTCAGAGAGACTGGGAAGGTCCATACCGCAACATTAAAAGAATCAACGACGTCGTGTACCGCATTCAGAAAAGTCCCCGGTCTAAGCTGAAGGTCGTCCATGTAGATCAACTTCATCAGTAGGCCTACTGTGGCAGTACAGGTTCTGTTCGGGACGAACAGGTTTGAGAAGGGGGGGGGGAGCAGTGTTGTAACTCTATTTCCGCACTGAGATACATGGTGCGCACTAGGCACTGTTCCACACGAGCGTGGAACAAGGGAGAGGAGGAAATGGAGACATGATAGTAGATGCCGGCTTATTTCGTTGAATCAAACAAGATCTAGAACAAATTGACATTCTGTGGTTTGTGTGTGTTATTTATTTAATCATTAAATCCTTATCTATATTATCATTAACCTGTTGAGTGTTTTCCTGGAAATTTATAGCAATACTTTGAACATTTTCTGTTGTCATAGAAAGGGAGATATGTCGAACTATGACTATTTCTCGATGAAATTAAAAGATTTTTCTTTAACATCTAGCCGACAACTCCAAAGCATCTAATCATTCTCTATCCTCTAAAAAAAAACAGTCTATAAATATACCAACATGAAATAGACGCATGCATAAAAAATTACATACCGATTTTCACAGGGTCTTTCTTGAATCCCAAAGATGCTAGCAGGTTGTTAGGAATCCTAATGACTGTAGTTTGACTAGAAGGAAGGGAGCTATCAGACGTGGAATCATCTTTCTGGTTGTCTCCAACAGTATTGGTAGGGGTCATAAAGGTCAACAGCCCTGTAGCTAAACCAAACAGTTATAATTACATCTGGGCAGTGGCAGACAAAATGACAGACAAAAAAAAAAGACTCAGGATAATTATAAATTGGTATACAACAATACAGATCTATTGGCAAACAAGACATAAATAGACAGACTAGTTTAGGCTAACAATAAGACAGGGTGTCATTATGAAACTATTTGGAGATTAAAGACAACCCAATTTATATGTATATTCCACAAAATAAAATCATATACGGGAGAGAAAAGAAAAACAATGAAAAAAATACATTTTAAAACACTGATGTTGCCAGCATTGATCAGAGCTTTATAGCTGGGTAAAATCAACGATGGGAGTTAAACTGATGAGGCAAAACTCAACTCTGCAAAGAAAGGCAATAGAAAATACTCATGAATATTCTTACTTTGTTGGTCCAAGGTTTCTCCTTGATCAGACGTTTCATTTTCCCCAACAAGAGGTACAGAGTCTCCTTGTAAAGCTTTAGGTATTATACTGTTACTGTCCAGGGCTGAAATAGCAGCAAACAGTTTATGAGTAAGTCTTTGATACAATATGAGAAAGGCTTTATTCCAACAAACAGGTAAACACGAGCAGCACTAAGGTCAGGACTATTCTAACGTGTCACTTACCACCTGAAGTGTCTAGAGGCATTGTGTCAGTGTCAGATGAAAGAGGCAACGTCCCCACGTCAGACACTTCTGTAGTCACCTGACCATTGGAGTCAGTGATAGGTTTGGGAACCAAATTTGGAAGCTGTCGCCTAAAATTCTGAAGGTTTTGTAGACCCTGGATAAAATTACTAAATGAAATTAAGCGTTCAACAAGGAAATAATTATTGACTAAGCAAATTAGATTAAATGTTAGTTACTGAAAACCAAATTTAAAGCTCCTATTCAAGACCTCGAGGTTTATACGACCAGTTTAGTGCAGAGGCCTGTTTCATAGCCAACAACAAAAGAAAAACAAAAAACTTTCCCCACTAGAATGATACATACTCTGTAACACTGGTTGGCCCAAGAATTTCTTTCACATCCTGACTAATAGATACTCCCCAAGATTTGAACTATTTATTCGTTTAAGCAATTTTTCTTTAATAGTTTTATTTCTGAAATTTTTTTATCATTTAAAATGAAAATAATTTTAATTGTTAAACTGTCCATAAATGTAAACTAGTATATTATAATCAAAGACATATCTTCATTTTCAAATGGCCTATAAGCTTTCTACCTGCAAAGGAGCCATAACTAATGTCTGTCCATTGGCTGATGGTATCATAACCGCAGGTATGGATGTGTGACTCTGCTGCTGGCCAGGGTTGGGGTACCGTCTTGGCCGCCCTCTGCCACGCTTTTTGGCTAAAAGAAATGAATATACAAAATTGTGAAAACTTGAATTAGTTAAAAAAAAAAAAAGAGGCATTTTAATGTAAAGGCTTGATGGTAGAAGTTGTATGATCAAGCACACAGGCCTCCACAAATCTTTATCACAACCATAAGGAGGTATAACTAGTTCATTCAACAGCTACTTTGGGCACTAGACATTAACTGGATAAAAGTAATAAAAGATTCGTAAGAGAGCTCTCAAATACAGGTGATCTCTTCAACACATTTCTTGTAAGCAATGAGAGGAACATGAACAGTCCCCTTCAAGTCATAGAATACTATCTATATGGGTTGAGAACCCCTTTAGGGGTCGATTGACGATTTGCCAGGGGTCGCATAAGACCATCGAAAATATGGATTGCTTTTGTCTATTCTTCTATTGCTGTGTGGATGGGGGTCACCGCAGAGTGAGGATTGTAAAAAGGGTCGCCGAGCTTAAAAGGTTGAGAACCGCTGATCTATATGAGCCCATTAAACCTCCATGAGCAGGCTGTCACTGGCTGGCCTCTTTCAGTTGCGGAGCGACTAAGGATCATCTCATAGAAATAAGATAAAAGCCTTGGGTGATGCGTTTAAGGAAACGTCAGGCACCTGATTAAATTTGGGATCAGCACTGTGTGCTAAGACACACTGGCTCCTGATTTTTCCACAGGGTTGACTCCTATCTGAGTATAGCCACTAGGCAAAAGGTTTGAATTCCTAGTTTCCCTTCACAGAAAATTAGGTCATTATTTATCAAGCTAATTATCAGCCTCTGAGAAATAAAGGAAATCTAGTACTGGTGACAGGCGTAGACAGCATAAAGAGAACTTAACCACTTGCAGATAACAGGCATTTCTGAACTGAGTTTGGAAAATATGTAGATCACAGCCAGCTAGGACCGCACAGCCATATGAAATACTACCTCTCTTCACTCTTCAAAGTTTATTATTATTATTAAAATACCAGCATGTTTGTTTAGTACTATTTTTACTATAAACAAAACAAGAAACATTCAAATGTTTATAAGATTATAAATTATTATTACTTTTTAATTGTACTATGTCACAGATGCCATTATAAATTTATTTTTATATTTCACATTCAAAAAGCTTATGTGTAAATAGAAATATAAACCCTTGACTGAGCCTCAGGAATTACCCCACAAATCTAGACCCTTGACAGCACCTCAGGTTTTACCCAAGACGTAATTATGATGTTACAAATCTATTGGTTGATTTGAAATTAAATAAAGACATTTTTTTAAAAGAGTTGGCGCCAGAGAATTGACGAGGGAAAAAGAAGGCCAGTCGATAAAAGAATCTCCTAGTAGATAGTCACGTTTCTAAGAGCTCTGATTTAAAGCCTTTGTAATGTTTTTTTTATACGTGTTGATCTGTAACTTGTACATAAGCTGTACTTACGTTTTATATTTAAATAAAGTTCCAGAGTTGTGTTTTTACAAAGAATCTTTTATTGTGATTCCTAGATCATCATTTATTCAACTATTTTTAATTCAAATAAAATCCCCGGCACCACAACACACATTGTGGCATCTCATGTGTTGTGACATTCTGGCACTCTCCGACTAATAAAAGTTTATGGACAACTTCTAACGAAATTTATTCAAGATCTAGGACCAATTTCTAAACTCTTCAAAGGAACTTCATTCTTATTTAACGGAGGACAGAATTTCTGTGTTTAACAGGTCAGTTGGTTATCGATAATTCTTTTATAAAGATTTTCGTTAGAGTTACGTCTAACTCACGAAATCTTATTATATGTAATTGGCAAAAGGAATAAGACCAATATACATAATAACTGGCAATATAAAAGACCAGTAAAGCAAATAACTGGCAATATAAATGACCAGTAAAGCAAATAACTGGCATTATAGTCATTACAAAGAAGACCAGTAAATAATCATTTGTCTGGCACAAAGTAAACAGAAGACCAGATTTAACCAACTGTTAAACCAGAAAAAAAGTACTCGGCTCAATAGATCTATATATTCAATCATACGACTCCAGTAACTACAAGTTTACTGTCAAGCATTATTAGCAAATTGAGGCTTCAAGAACTTTGTCACTATATTATTATTACATCTGAGATAAAGCCAAAATCCAAATATTGAACATTTTGCTCCAATACAAGAAACTAAAAAAAAAAAAAAAAAAAAATAATTAAATATGGCTTCCGGTTCTAGAACACAACGACTCCAGTAGTACTTCTACTGTAAAACAAAGTTATACTTCATAGCCAGTTACGGCATAACTAACATTGATTTGTTATATTCAAAACGTTACTATATTTCTACATTCCAAGTTGGTATATTTTTCAACATGTCTCCAAAGACAAGAACACAAAGATGGTTAGAATTATTTGACATAGCTAAAGAAAAACAAGTACCTAAACCAGATGAATGGGTTCATCGACAGGAAGAAAAAGAATATCAAGCAAAAGTACATTGTAACATGACTTTAACAACAGACATAATAGGTGAAGCCATAGCTTTAGCAGAAAAACTCAATATTCCTTCACATGAACGAGAAAGATGGTTTGATAATAAATTAGCTGAGATACACAGAGAAGATGACAAAAGACGGCAAGAAGAACTAAAACGAGAATTATTAAAATTGAAAAATAACGAATTCAAAGCTGAACAAAAGAATGATGCAACATTAACAAGAATATACCAGAAAGCTCAATTAAGAGAGCGTACAGCATATCTCGAAGATGGATTTCTCAAGAAGTATATTTTCTGCAAGTACAATGTAATTGAACAAATATATGTACCACAGAAGTACAGACAACAAATAATCAAAGCAAAGCATGAATTTTATGACACCAAACATATGAGTGTAACAAGTACTAAGAAGAGAATTGCCAAAGAATATTATTGGCCTAGCTTGACCAAAGATGTCAAGAAATACATTAATAATTGTTCACAAAGTTCATCAACCAGAAAATTGAGTTTTGGTTTCGGACAGTTCTTATTTTCACCAAACTCAAACGCGGTTCAATCAGACATTATCTGTGAGATCAATATGACATGGAGACAACAGCTTCATAAACTGAAAGACCTTTTCTTCAAGGTTAGAAAACGCGTACACACATCCATGACGGCAACTCAGAAGGGTTCTGAACTTCACACTTACATTTTATATATGTACTATACCATATTTAGTGTCACTTGATCCATTATCATTCATACTCGTCAAGGAAGAACATTATCCAGTTATATTTAATTAATTAATTAATTTGTCTACTCATTTTTTCCACAGGAGTTCTATATTAGATGTTCCATTTTTTTTAGCACCAAGCAACCCACTGAGGAAGGTCACTCATTCAAGATACTTTGTTTATTATGTTTCAGCATCTTTGCATATGACATGCATTAGTCATTTTAATTTTAAATCAGGTACATTTTATTTCAGGTATTTTATTTCAGGTCGAATATTATTGCATATATCCTATTATAATAGTACAGATACATGACATATAATTGGAATTTTTCATTGCTTCACACATATTGAGATTTATTTCACATTGAGTATTATTTTTTCAGAAGATTGTCATGTATAAATCATTTTTTTCTATGTCAATTTTTCATATGCAATATATTTTTCCATGTACACATTTTCACATTAGTACTAACCAAATGAGTTATAATGTCATATTTTAATTTTATCATGAAGCACCATGAAGAGAAGTAACTCATTCAATTCAAGATTTAATTTATTCAAGTATTATGCTTTGTACAACTTTTGATATTGTCTCATTTTCATAACCACTTGAATAGTGAAACAGGTGTTCTAAGTCATCAATAATTTTGTTCTCATATACCTGACACTGCATTTACATTTTTTTTAATGTTATCTTCAAGTTGACTTTATTTTTCAGAGCATTGTCATATGTTACCTCAACCATTTTTCTATAATTTCATGTATGGTATCTTATGTATATTTAAATATTTTAATACATATGAGCATTTCTATTACCATACAAATGCTAAATGGAGGGGGGGTAATATGTCACAGATGCCATTATAAATTTATTTTTATATTTCACATTCAAAAAGCTTATGTGTAAATAGAAATATAAACCCTTGACTGAGCCTCAGGAATTACTCCACAAATCTAGACCCTTGACAGCACCTCAGGTTTTACCCAAGACGTAATTATGATGTTACAAATCTATTGGTTGATTTGAAATTAAATAAAGACATTTTTTTTAAAGAGTTGGCGCCAGAGAATTGACAAGGGAAAAAGAAGGCCAGTCGATAAAAGAATCTCCTAGTAGATAGTCACGTTTCTAAGAGCTCTGATTTAAAGCCTTTGTAATGTTTTTTTATAGGTGTTGATCTGTAACTTGTACATAAGCTATACTTAAGTTTTATATTTAAATAAAGTTCCAGAGTTGTGTTTTTACAAAGAATCTTTTATTGTGATTCCTAGATCGTCATTTATTCAACTATTTTTAATTCAAATAAAATCCCTGGCACCACAACACACATTGTGGCATCTCATGTGTTGTGACATACTAAAACCATATTGATAAGCACTTTATATCTGGTGCATCCTAAAAAATATTCTTACAAAGCATGGCTTTATTATATCCAAATTTCAACATTATACCCTGTTTTGCAGTTGGCTTCAGCACTATAGAGCCACAAGGCAGTAAGAGAATGCTACAAATGTTTTACTTTTAACCACTGTCAAGTAGCAATAGTCAAAATGGATTATATCCCCTTGCGAGTAATCCTTCTAGAAATAAAGTAGCGACAACTTACGAGGCTGAACTGAGTTATCAAGTATGATGGCAGAAGATGACAGTAGAGGAATTTCTTCTTTAGGTACAACAAGTTTCTTTTTCTTGGCTTCAGCGAGTTCGATTTTTATGTCTGGATCTTTCTCTTGACTGTCGACAAAAGTGGGTTCCTTGTCTTCATCAGAGTCTTCAAGTTCTTCATATTCTAGAGTTGGAATGGGAAACCAAATATAGCAACATGCCAGGATTCTTCAGAAGTAAATGGCAAAAATAATATAATATTAAACTACATTTGGCATTACACTAATTTTGTCTTCTGCTATTACAAAAAAAGAAAGAAGTTACCATCAAACAATTTGGCTTTTTTTCTTTTCCTGGCACTTCTTCTCACTCCATCTTTTCCTAAAAACAAAAGATGAAAATCAGTATAAGGAACAAGTAAAATGATTTGGAAGGTCAGCAAATATTTTTTGTATAAATGTATGCAAGCAAAAAAAAAAACACAAAAAAAAAACAACAGAAAAATGCTGAAAGTTAAATGAGTATGCGTCTTACAATAGTTTTATCAGACAAACATGAATAGTGTGTTATCAGTTGTACTATGCAATGTAAGTAATAATAGCATATACTAGTACAGAATGTTCGATCAATGGTTATGTTTAATTCTGTCAAAATACTTGTTTTTTTTTCCAGCTTTTTTTGCAAAGTAAACGTATAGATTATTTTAGGAGTAAAAAAACAAACTATTAAAGATAAACCAACATTATATAGATGTATACAACATAAGGTTCCTCTTTGAGACCTTGGGATTCACACTGCAGATAATGTAAAGCTCATTCGTTTTTATGGTCAACCATTAGCAATGATGTCACACATTGCCTGCAGAACTATTAGCTGCCTTTATTTTATCCAATAATGTCATGCATCTAAATTGGGAAGCATGTTAGAAATCCTGAAGTTATCTTTACAAGGATTTGAGCTCTTTCCCCTCAGGAAGCCAAGCACTTAACCGCTCAGCCACTTTACCCACTAGCATACTAATACCATACTAATAATAACTTTAAGTGACCATAAACTAAATAAAACCAATCAATCTAATTCTGATTATTTTGCCAACTACAATAAATGAATAAATAGCTTCACTAATATTGGACATAGTGTTATTTTTTATAGCTATTCTGGGCATGTTGTTAGACTCGCTGGACATGTTATTAGCTACACTGGATATGTTATTAGCTACACTGGACATGTTATTAGCTACACTGGACATGTTATTAGCTACACTGGATATGTTATATCTACACTGGGCATGTTAGCAATGCATGTTTTTTTTTACCTATATTTGACAACTCTAAGAGCGTCTCTGCTGCATTACTTTTCTCCGTCTGCGAAGCTGGTTGATCAGCAATGGTCTCAATTTTCACTGAAATATTTTTCTTTCTTTCTGCTTTTTCCTCTTCTGTCAGTCTGGGCCGACCTCTTCGTTTAGTACCTTTTAAAAAATGTGAAATTATTTCTTTTTTTAAAATGGTAATTCAGGTGAATCTGGTTTGTGTCTATGACTTCTCATTCAAAAGTTTCACTATACGAGCTTGATTTGAAAAAAAAACAACAACAACTATAGAGGCTAATGGTTTTGTAGACACTGAAATTAGTTCCATAATCAAAGAACTTATTTTCTCTTTTTCTACCCCCCCCCCCTCCAAAAGGCAACATCTTAATTAGCTTTAAATCACTACATGTCTAATCTTATGTTATGAAATACAGACGTTACTTCAAAAAAGAAGATGATTTCATCCTACGCTTCATGCATCTAGTTATGCATGTTAACCAATGATTTAAATTTTGCCAAGTCACTGGTTTTCCTGGCTGGCTCAGGCAACCCATTCCATGCTCTAATAGCACTAGGGAAGAAGGAGCATTTGTACAAATTTGTCCTAGCATATGTGACGAGGAATGTGCCTTTAACTTTGTGTCTTTCTGAGTATTTGAAGATTATGGTCCAGTGTTTTATTGCTACAGAATGGCAGTTTCTCTAAGGATTTCATAAGGAAAATCTCCCATGACCATTCCATTCTAAATCATATTCTTTGTTAACCTTGTCTCTTTAAAGTAGCACTAGTCCGTAGCAGCAGTGCATCATTACCTGGGGCTGGCTTAAGTGGGTATGCACAAACTTGTTGGGTTTCTTGGTTGAAAGCTAAAACACATTTCTTCCCTTTCACTGTGATAATGGTCTGATCTGAGAGAGGAATGGGGCTGTTTAAATCTGGCTCCTTGGTTTCTGGGTCTTTTTTGATGATCACTTTCTTGGGCTGGTAGAAAGTAAGGAGAGAAGTCACTACTATTACACTGATTCACAGCTAGTCATTACAATTACACTGATTCACAGCTAGTCATTACAATTACACTGATTCACAGCTAGTCATTACAATTACACTGATTCACAGCTAGTCATTACAATTACACTGATTCACAGCTAGTCATTACAATTACACTGATTCAAAGCTAGTCATTACAATTACACTGATTCAAAGCTAGTCATTACAATTACAGTGATTCACAGCTAGTCATTACAATTAAACTGATTCACAGCTAGTCATTACAATTACACCGATTCACAGCTAGTCATTACAATTACACTGATTCACAGCTAGTCATTACAATTACACTGATTCACAGCTAGTCAAACAATTACACTGATTCACAGCTAGTCATTACAATTACACTGATTCACAGCTAGTCAAACAATTACACTGATTCACAGCTAGTCATTACAAATACACTGATTCACACCTAGTCAAGCAATTACACTGATTAACAACTAGTCATACAATCATACTGATTCAAGCTAGTCATTACAATTACACTGAGTCACAGCTAGTCACTACAATGACACTGATTCACAGATATGATTGTTTAACATGCTGCAAAAGTAGCACCGACATAAAAATTCCTTAAGTATAAACTTCAAGCCCTCTTCCACTAACTGGAAACATGACATCTTTTCAAATTCAGCAGTGCACAGATATAGTATCTCCTAATAGCAAATATAGTATCTTCTAACAAATGTTCATAAAATTAAGCCTAAGGCACTTTATAACTTTGACATGAATCCATCGCATAATTTGTAAGTTTAAAGTATTCCTTTAGAAATAGAGATTATCAAGTGCAACCCCTAACCTCCCGCAGGACAGCAAGAGATAATGGCAGTCAGAGTTCTATCTCAGTACAACTGGGATGATCGCCTAAAAGCATATTTTGTATTAGTATTTTAAAAAAAAATGCATAGAATGTTTTGATATTTTAAAAAGTCTTGAAAAAAAAACAAAAAAAAAAAAAAACAACACTTAAGTATAAAGGCTATAAAAGAAAAAAAATTCACCAGTCAAAATATTTACTATTTGCAAATATTTTATAAACTATATAGAATGTCATATTGTACTTTTCAGTGTGTCCAATAAATTTCAAAAGAAACCAGTCTACTAGAAGTCATATCTATTTCAGTTTTGGTCCTTTAAGCTACTAGAACCATTTCACCAAACATGCCTGGACAACATAAAATGGCAAGACTAAACAGGGAATAGTGATCATCTGGTGAATCTCAATGTGGACTGTTATAGAAGCTGTGCCCTTTTTTGTCTCCACATAACCAAAACAATTCTGTTTAATATTTAAACAGAAAGCTTGAATTTCAAAGAAATAAAAAAACTCATTAAAATTAATAAGTAAGTACATGTTCAGTCAACATCAATGTTGTGTTGTCGATACCAATATTTAAAAAGTAATTTCATCAAAAGTAGGAGTTACCTCCTTTGGCTGTCGTTTCTTTCTTTTGGTTTCTACACTGCTGTCAGACTGGGTTGTTTCTCTTGCTTCCTTCATCGACTCATCATCCTGCTCGCTGAATTGATGTTCTTTTGGCAGCAGATCTGTCTGGTCCACAGAGTCTTCGGTCACAGATTCCTCCAGGTTTGGGTTCAAAGGAGGTTCCACCTTTATAATAGAGGAAGAAGATGCCTCGTCTAAGCTGTCCATCCCTTCTAGGGTGTAGTTTGAGTCTATGACTGGCATCTGCTGGGCCAGGTTCTCCTGTAGAGCCCGAAGTACTTCAATGTGGAGTGTCTGAGTCTCAATTGTACCATCTTCTCTTTCCACCTGACACAAAAAAAATTATTTGTTAACATTGTCTAGTTGTTAACTTGGTGTACTTGTTAACTTGGTGTACTTGTTAAACTTTGTGTAGTTTTTAACTTGGTGTACTTGTTAAACTTTGTGTACTTGTTAAACTTTGTGTAGTTGTTAAACTTTATGTAGTTGTTAACTTGGTGTACTTGTTAAACTTTGTGTAGTTGTTAAACTTTGTGTAGTTGATAACTTGGTGTACTTGTTAAACTTTGTGTAGTTTTTAACTTGGTGTACTTGTTAAACTTTGTGTAGTTGTTAAACTTTGTGTAGTTGATAACTTGGTGTACTTGTTAACTTGCTGTACTTGTTAAACTTTGTGTAGTTGTTAACTTGGTGTACTTGTTAAACTTTGTGTAGTTGATAACTTGGTGTACTTGTTAAACTTTGTGTAGTTGTTAAACTTTGTGTAGTTGTTAAACTTTGTGTAGTTGATAAACTTTGTGTAGTTGATAAACTTTGTGTAGTTGATAAACTTTGTGTAGTTGATAAACTTTGTGTAGTTGTTAGACTTTGTGTAGTTGGTTCAATTATATAGTTGTTAGCTTTGTGTAGTGTAGTTACTAAAATTGTGTAGTTGTTAGCTTTATGTAGCTATTAACTCTGTGTAGTTTTTACTATTGTGTAGTTAATAAAATAGTGCAGTTGCTAACCTTGTGAGGTACTAATATCGTACAATTATTAATTTTTTGTAGTCACTAGAATTGTGTAGTACAATTGTTAATTTTGTGTTGTTGCTAAAATTGTGCAGTTGCTATGATTGTGCAACTGTCAAGATGGCTACATTACACCAATAATTAATCAACTTGGTGAACTATCTCCATCAGCTCCAAGGATCTTGAGATTTTAAAGGAGATTCACTTAGTATCTATTATGTTTTTTATAACTACATATAGAAATTTTCATCTCTTAATGAGCACAAAGATACTAAGAGGGACTTCCAAGAGTGGTAAAGCTCTAGGCTAGAATATTAAATCAAGGTGGACACTGGGATTTTTCAATGATGAAACTTTATGAAGTCTGCTCAAAAACTGGTGAAAGTCAAGATTTTCAATTTATTTTAATCCTGGCAACTGAACAACTGAAGAGAACAGCACACTATTTTTCCTTGGCACAGTCTGCAAAAGAGATGACAGCTCAGCAGCCAAAAGCTGGCTAGAAGAAGAATGCTAGCAACATGACAACCCCTCCACAAATGACCACAGCAGCATCTGAATTCTACTCTATCTGCCTAATAAACGTATTCATTTTCTTTTTCACCCAAAAAGAAAATTGTTTTTTTTTTAATCACCAGTATTATTTGTGGGTGAGGGCTAGAGAGAAGATAAGATGATGTGTATGGGCTGAAAGGTAGGAAGTTTAAAGGGTGGCTAAATATGTAAATTAACATAGCACCATGGTTAATCTTTAGCTCTAGAACAAGTGAACATACATTCCCCTCAAAGAAAAACTTTAAAAGATAAGCCATAGCATACTCAAGTAAACAAATACAGTGAAAATACCTGAACCAACGGCTGGTCAAGAATCTGATAGGTGCCATCTTGAAGCATAACGGCGTTGGTCATGGCATGGTTCTGGAAGAGATACCTGGTCGACTCATCTAGGTTGAGAACAGATTCTCCTCCCTGCTGAATAAGTCCCGCATCTGCAAGGCTCAGAGAATCTGAATCTGATGACATGACTACAAACTGATTTCCATTGCTGCTAACCAATGTCAGCACTTGGCTACCCAGGTGACAGTCGGTAGGAATAGCGCTGACTATAATGATAATAAAAAAAAATTTTTTTTTAGAAACTCTTTAAAAAAATAAATCCATTTTCCAAGTAAAATAAAAAGATTTGCTATTTTTACCTTCATTAAGGTGCTCTGAGCTTGAGGTCTGCACTTCGTTCTGTGAAATGTCCATATTGGAGACTCTAGAACTTATATGTTATATAATAAAGTATCACCTGCCATTCTGAAATCAAATACAAGTCTTGAATTGCTTAAAAAGGCAACAATGTGTTAGTGAGCATGCAATATAAAGTCACCTTTTACCAAGCAGCAACACTTTCTTACATTATGAAACTATATCTTTCTATATATTAATATGTCTGTGGCATTTTTAGGCTCAAGAAAAACAACATGACAAAAGAAAGTATGCAGAAAACTGAACACAGTCTCATTTATAGAACGCCTATTTAAGAAATAATTTCCTATTTTCCAGTAACATTTACAATACAATATTTAAAACTTATGGAAGAAAAATTTAACTACAGGCCACCCCGTTAAAATTCAGATAAATCTTTTTTTTTTTTGGTAACATATATAATATAAATCTTATAGGGGAAAAATGTAAGTATTGGTCACCCCTTAAAACTCTTGATATTTTTGTTTAACGCAAGATTCAGTTACTAAATTCAATGATGACTTGTCTTAAGCATCCTTGGTTTAAACAGAGCAAGAATAAGTATAATTAATACACAGCCAAACATCTCTATTAACTCCCTTTAATCCATTCATATTGGTTACTTTTTTGTTATCTTGACAACACACCATTGATCTAAGTTGTCATAAATTTTTTTGTATTAAATTAAAAGCTATATTATATATATTCAAGAGAAATGATCACAAAGTTATAGAGAGAATGAAAAAAAGAAGGAAGAAAGAACCCGAGCACTTCACTAAAATAATAATACAACATTTAAAAACAAATATCTTTACAAACATGTCTCTTCAAGAAGTTTTAAATGTTGACCATCTACAGAACTGACACAAATTTAAATTGTTAAATTCAAAGGCCACAATAGCCAAATTTCAACACAAAAGTGAGCTGTGCCTAACTTATCACTCAGATCACTAAAGTGATAATCATTTCACTTATAGATGGGCGTTTACATTTTGACTTTGAGTTGAATATATATTTATAAGATAGTATGTTGGGCATCCTTGAACTTCTATGAGGCATTGGAAGTCAACACTTTGAAATGACAAAATCTAACAGGAATAAAATGATGGATAAGTGTGATGCTTGTAACAGATCTATAATTCTACAACAATCCATTTATACAAAAGATACAAATATTTTTTAGAACTTGCTTTAATGTAAAATATAATTTATCTCTCTTTTTTTAAAAAAAGATAACATGCTTTTCAATTAGCTAACTTGACATGACTCTGTGGCACAAACATCACTACTAATAGTACTGCTAACATCACTATCGTATTCACCTTGCAACTGGCATCTCTATAAGGATAATCCTGTTCAAATATAGGTTTAGGACTTTAGGGTCCTCCCACATCATTCAGTGCATAGGCCATAAGCTCTCCACAAAGATAGGTCATATGCAACTTCCTCCTCCATGCTGGTGCCCACATATTTAAATTCTAAGGCAGTCATGTTATACGTGGGCAGCCTTGATTTTGCTTTCCATGTTAAGGCTGATTTTGATACATGTGTTTGTCTTGTCTACGAATATGTCCAGTGAATCTCATTTGACATTCAGTCACCATTTCACTGAGAAGAAGAGCGCAGGAATGGACTTTCATATGTTATTCCTAGGATCCTTCACAGCTCCATAAAATTGATAGGCCATCAAATGTAGGTTTAAGTCTAATCTAATTATTTTCTTTTTTCACTTTTTTTCTTAGACCATTCTTGCAGTCTAATTTTATTCTTCATGGGTCTGTTTGGGGCCCCAGGGCTACCAACCTATTGAGCTCAAAGTGTACAAGGAAGTCTTGTCCTGTGTTTTGTTGCCAGCTAAAGACTTTGGGTGTACGTCATTTTTTTAATGCCCCTGACTCCTGCTGGATGAGTGAACATTCTGAGAGGTTCTAAGTTTCTGTTGTTACACCTAATAGTAGGTTTCAGCTAGTTTCAATCTTTTGTTATATTGTGTCACCACTGAGATTCTGTGGAGTGGCACTACAAAACTATTGTTGTTTTTTTTTATCTTTACAGGGAACTTTTGGTTTTGAGTTGGTTTGAACTGCAGCTGCAACTCTGTCCAGTCACCTTATTGGCTTGATATTAAGAAATGTTGAGGTATGGTCATTTGGTGAGGAATCTAGGCCTATGTTGGCTGTGTCAATCAGGGAGTTAATGTAAAATGTGTGCACATGTTTTTGGATTTAATAATGCATTCTTCCTATGCATAATATGACTAACACCCTTTTTTATTTAATGGTTATCATTCATTATATATATATTCAATGCATTAAATATTTTATTTCTATATTGCTAGTTATTTATCACTCTACCATAATGTTTCTATTAGTCTCTGAGGTAACAAGGCCCTGTTACAACTATACTGTAATGTGTATAGTAGTCTGTTGGAGGCCCAGGCTCTTTAATCCCCCAAATTTCTGTCAGGGGCCCAAGCCCATCCTCTAGATCATTGAATTAAAGTGGGAAAAGCAAACATGACACAAAACATTCAATTTTTCTCGGACGCGATTCCATGTCGAGCTTCTTGTTAGAGAGGACACTTGGCTAGAACATTAACTACTTTTTGAAGTACGCTTCCAGAAACATTATAAGCTGAGGTTTAATCTGATTCAGTATTTCTGTTTGAACTTCCTTCTGAACTTTGAACTGTTTGGATTTGACTAATTGTGACCAGTACTCATCATAACAAAAAGTAAAGTACCCCTTTCAGACCTTGTGATCTATAGAGCAGATGATGTAAATGTCATGTTTCTATGGTCAATGGTTAACATGAATGTCATGTGGCCAGCCCTGGATTAACCATTTTTACTTGCTTAACTAATGCCAGATACCTATTTGTTTTGGGTGGACTTGGGGGTATCCTAAAAATCCCAGTTTTCACAGAGATTCAAACCTGAGACTTTTAGGTTTGGAAGACAAACACTTTACCATTCAGCCATCATTTCCCATGTCCTTATTATTTGGAAGGTTATAAGTTTTGTTCTGCTTATTACCAACAAAGCTGTCACTTGTAATGTGGTATGCTTTTCAGCTTGTCGAATTATGGTCCAAAGTTTGAACCTTAATAAAAAAGGAAAAAATTCCCCTTTCAAAACTTGCGTTCTATGGGGCAGATGATGTTAAGGTCATCTGTTTCTCAAGTCAACAGTTAACGGGCAGGCTGTCATGTGGCCAGCACAATGACCAACCGCCTTCACTTTCTGAGCTAAAGTCAGGTAACTATAAGAGCTGGGTGGACTCAGGGGCCTCCTAAAAATCCTGAGTTTCAAAATCCCAGTTTTCACCGTTATTTGAAACAAGGACCCAGGTATGGTAGCTAAGTGTTTAACAACTCAGCCACCATGCCCCCAGTTTGAACCTTGGCAGCTGTCATTCCCTTCCATTCTGTAGCAGATTTGAGCTAGGACATAAAATACTATTCTTTATTTAGCTGACAATTGTGAAGGAACAGCTGAAACTTAAAAAAAAAAATGAAACAAGTGCTTGGTAAGAGCATTTGTATCTCTGTTCAGACTTCAAAGTTTAGTAGGGCCCGTAGTATAGGGTGATCATGCTGAGGCTTGTTTTTCTTGTAGTTGTTATTTATGTTCCATTGAGTTCACAGTCACAGTGAAGACATCTACTGAATTACTAGGCTAGGCCTTTTTTCCCTAGTTGCTCCTTTTAAAATATTCATTTTTCATAACTGGAGTTAGGGTTAGATCTTGTGTGTTTCGTTCTACTAGTCAATCTAGACTCTAGCTTCTATTAGTATTTGGTTCTAGACTTTAGATTCTATAAATTCTACTAATCTAGATATTATTAATATTTCTCAAATATGGTGACATTTGCCTTGGTTGCAGTGGTAGAAACGATTAATGATTAATCTAATTATGCCTCAAACGCAAGTCAGACTCAGTCAGATAATAATAATTTCTTTGTTAGTTTGTACGTAGATTATTAATTTAATTTTTATGGATGAGGGCCTATAATCTAGATTATATAATAATAAAATGTACATATATAAGTTACAGTAAGAGTAGTTTATGATAAAAGGAAATGAAATAATGCTTTTGAACATGATTATTATTTAATATGATTATAAATCCTATCTAGACTATATTCTTTATGATTTGTATAAGTCTACATATCAATATCTAATATTTTGCGGAGAATACAAGCTTCCCTGGTCGCGATTGGTTACAATTATTTTACAGGGGTAGGAACGGGCTCTATTTTGTCCGGATCACAACAATGAGCCTGGTTAAATCTTTCCGCACCAAATGGTACATCGACTTGAAATATCTTATGATATAGAAACTATAATTATGTTGAGACTAATATATGATGCCGTTTACATTTTAAAGAGCTTAGATATTTTAAGGAATCTAGATCTAGAATGTAATTGAACTTACCACTAAACCTAAATACAAAATGGCGTCTCCTAGCTGACCTAATTTGCGGGGGGCCGCAACTCCTATCGACAAGAGTTGATAAATTAACATTAAGGTCCAAAAAAAAATTTTTTTTCTTTGTTTCATTCTATTTGGGTATTAACACAAAAGCCCATGAATATTATATGTAAAAGTAAAATAATTTAGGGGCAAACAATGTTTAAAAAAAAAAGGATCATGTGACAGATGTTTTCAGCAGCTGGCCTGTATCCTGTGGGAAGTGACGACCGACTCTAGCAACTCTAGATTCTAAGTCTAGTCGATCCTTGAGTAGGCCTACTGCATATTATAGATTCTAGATCTAGGCCTATTATAGTCTATCTATTCTTGATCTCGAATTCTAGGTCTTGATCTAGCGAGGTCTAGTAATAAATTTAAATTGAACGGAACATATCTTTTTTTTTTCTTTTTGTGTTTTCCTAATATTTAATTTAATTTTTACCCTTTTATATTTTTTTTCATAATATATATATATATATATATATTATATATATATATATATATATATATATATATATATATATATATATATATATATATATATATATATATATAACAGAGTACATATATTAATAGATAACAGGGTATTTTATTATTTTTATTTTATTTTAGAGATATACATGTAGCCTAGGTATACTTTAAATGTGACCTGCTTTTGTTTTTGTTTATTTAAGTTAGAGAGCTCTCACAAAAGCCGAGGGCGGCACACATTTGAGACATGAAGAAAAACCATTGTTGAAGACAGGTGCAGAAAGACGTCCGGGCACGCTGCCCTGCCTCATCGTGACGTCCGGGTGGAAACGGTCGTGAGAGGGCAGCAAAACAAGGCTCCCGTGCACTGTGCGGGGATGTAAAAGAGCTCAGCTCCCAAAGGTGTCGTCACTTATGGGACCGTTACATAAATGGCGTGTCCCGCATGGTCAGCCAGGTAGATCAAAAGAAAATGACGGGAGACCCGGTGGTGCGGCCTTCGGCCGCGTCTCTAGTCCGCGAGTCCGGAGTGTCCGTGTCCACCGGAAGTGAACGCAAAACCAAAACTTCGAGTTTAACCCCGAGTCTCACCCCCCGTCAGTCAGAACGGTGTATTTGCGAGGTGTAGGCTATATCGTTCATTCAGGCCGGTAGAAGGGAGCTCTTGTTCGCTTTTGCTGGCCTTAGGGTTCCAAGTGCTGTGCACAACTCTACGTGACAATTTCAAATGGCACAGAAGACGAAAAGAAAATCTAAATAGACACCCAGCGGACAACGGCTTTGTCTGCAGCAGATGTGGGAAAATATGCAGGTCGCAACTGGGTTTACAATTGCATTGTCATGCACTGCGCTCATCCTCTTCAGAATCGAAGACATTGCTATTATTAGTAGTATTAGCCTATTATGTTAGAAACAAACGAGTAGTCATTTTCTGGCACTGCCAGGGTCGAGTTTCGTTAAAGAGAAACAAAATTCATTGTAGTCCCTAACGTCTGTATCGTATAAAATTAGATAAGAATAGACCTATCATTTGTCTCTTGACTTCTCGTTCCTAGGTTTATCTTATCTTATATAATACAGACGTTACTTCAAAAAAAGAAGATGATTACGTCCTACCCGTCATGCGTCTAGTCATGCATGTTAACCAATGACCTAAATTCTGCCAAGTCACTGGTTTTCCTGGCTAGCTCAGGCAACTCAATCCATGCTCTAATAGAGCTAGAGAAGAAGGAGCATTTGTACAAATTTGTCCTAGCATATGGAATGAGGATTGTGCCTTCATCTTTGTATCTTTCTGAGTATTTTATTAAATTTTGTTTTTGTATTTGAAGATTATGGTTCAATGTTTTATGTATAATTGCTACTTTACTTTTGAGTCTTCTGTCCTGAAGGCTTTCTAAATTTAGTGATTTTACTAAAGGTGTTACTCTAGTCAAATGTGAATATTCGTTTGTTATGAATCTCACTGCTCTTTTTTGTGTCTGTTCCAGTTTCTTAATGTTTTTCTGAGTTGAGAGGTCCCAAGCAGCAGGGCCGGTCTTAGGCCACTGCAACATATGCGGTCGCAGTGGGCCCCGCGCTAATTCTATGTTTAATTATTAAATTGTAGAATATATACGTAAATGTCATGGAAATCTTCTGAATTCATTTAAATCTCCTGAAAAATAGTCAAAATTGACATTTGTGGGTGTCATTCTTTGCGAAAAACGCCAATCCTATGCGCGATAAAAGAAAAAAGACATTGTCAGCTTTCATGTAATAAAATGTAATAATCAGGAGAATTTTCACCTTAATCGGAAGTTACTTAATTTATTAACTTTTATAGTCACTGGCATATAAATATGCCATAGGTTACAAAGTTCGTAAATTAAAGTAAGTTTTATCGCAATTTTGTTCTTAGTAAAGAAAAAATAAAACTCAAAGTCGAATTTTTTTTTCTAATACAAAATCTTAATTTTCACTTATTACCCTTATTCCCACCCAGACTAGGCCCCGCGCAATCAGTTTCGCATAGGGCCCCGCAATTGCTAGGACCGGCCCTGCCAAGCAGAGGATGCATATTCTATTATTGGCCTAACCAAAGTTAAATAACATTTTAGTTTTATATTCTTATTTGATTTTTAGAAATTTCTTTTAATTTTTTTAAATTTTAATTCTTTGATTTTTTGATAGTTTCATCAATATGGGGATTCCCCGACCGTTTTTTCATTTATTATAACACCTAGGTATTTTGCGTTCTTAGTCTGTGTTACTGGTTTGCCATGAATAAGATAAGTGGAATTTATTTGATTTTGTTACTCTTAATAACTGACATATTTCTGGTTGGAAAGACATGCTCCAATTTGATTCTCATTTCTGTAATTCATCTAATTTTTTTTTATTTCTGTATTTTGTGGTGTTTTTATTGTTCTATATATTATGCAATCGTCTGCAAATAATCTGACGTTTGTTCCTGAACTAATGCAATTTTGCAAATCATTTATGTAAATTAAAAATAGTAGTGGACCTAAGACTGTTTCTTGAGGTACACCTGAGTTTACTGTTATTGGTGTTGATTTTGAGCCATTTATTATTACAGTTTGTTCTCTCCCTATCAGAAAATCCTTAATCCACAGATTCAATGGACCATCAATATCAAAATATATTATTTTTTAAAGCAAACTATGGTGGTGAACTTTGTCAAAAGCCTTGGAAAAATCTAATAATATAGCATCTATTTACTCACTATTATCTAAACCTTTTGGAAAATTATCAATTAGTCCTATTAGTTGTGTTTCATGTGATCTATATTTCCTAAAGTCATGTTGGTATGAAGTAATGACATTGTGTTTGTCTAAGTGGTTTATGATGTTGCTAATTATTATGTGTTCTAGGAATTTGCATGTGATGCTGGTTAGTGATACTGGTTTGTAGTTTCCTGGGTCAGAGTTTTGTCCTTTTTTAAACATTAGCTTCTTTCCAATCCCTTAGTACTCTGCCCTGGTTAAGAGATGCCTGAAAAAGTATATTGAACACTGGTGCTAGCTCATTGATTAGTTCTTTGAGTAATCTAGCTGGAATATCATCAGGTCCAGACGCTTTATTTGGTTTAATGTTGGCTAATAGTTTCTTAAAGCTGCTCTGGACGTCATAATTTAGATCGTAATATTACGTACAATTATTTTATATCTTTTCTGACTTACAGTACGGTAAGCTTGACAATGTGCAGTCAAGCGTGACGCTAGGGTATAAATGATTGTTCTTTGTTTTAAAAAAAGCTTATATTAACTCACTCTGTCTGTCTGTCACTCTGTCTCTCTGTCTGTCTGTCACTCTGTCTGTCTGTCACTCTGTCTGTCTGTCTGTCACTCTGTCTGTCTGTCATTCTGTCTGTCTGTCATTCTGTCTGTCTGTCACTCTGTCTGTCTGTCACTCTGTCTGTCTGTCACTCTGTCTGTCTGTCTTCTTTCATACGTTTTCTTTTATCCCACTACTAATCGTTCTCAGATCAAGTTGACATTTTGTACAGTTATTAATAGTGGAAGACAATACATGAATCAATTAAAAAAAAAACAAATACAAAAAACAGAAATGGAAAAGTGGTTTGAGTGCTGGGACTAGTCCCAAAAAGCCCGTGGAGTCTGGGAGCGCATGAGGCGCCCTGACCGCACTTCCCTGTGGTGGAGGCTGTCCAGGCCTGAGCAAGCTATTATAGCACAGTGCAGGACAGGCCACTGTCCTGTTGGCTCATATTTCTCGCGGCTATGGCCAAATTTTGATTCACGGTGCCCCCGCTGCGGGGAAGAAGAGGAAACCGTGCCTCATATTCTGTTTGACTACCCCAGACTTGCAGATCTCCGTCTCGACAGGTCTGGGAAACCCAAAATTCTCGACCTGTATGGCGACATTTATGCACTACGCAAGACAGCAGGGTTTCTGTCCAGGGCTTTTGCAAGAGAGGATTTGAGCCTCTCAAGCCCTCACTCTAATGGAGTTTGATGATGATGATGATGATGATTAAAAAAAAACAATTAATCAGTTAGTAGTTATAAATTAATTTTGTTTTATATAGAAAAATGCGAGATATTCTTGCAGTATTGAGAGATATGGCGGTGATTGTGCGGTGCTTATTGTTAAAATTATAGCTTTAAATTAAAAATTATATATATATTTTTTTTTTTTTTTACAATGAATAATGTTTCATTGTTTTTCAATCTAACATTCATTAGTTATCAAGAAGTTGTATACAGAAGATATCGTCTTTAAAAAAAAAGTATTTTTAATGTTCTCTTGTTAGTTAGAAACGGTAAAGCTCAAGTTAAGCGTCCTTGACATTTAGTTTATCTTGAAAATCTCCATTTGCGTGTATACATGGAAGAGTCCATCCTTGAAGTGTAAGAAAACTGCGCTCACTTCACTTTTCATTAGCGTCATTAGTTTTGAATTCAAGAGATCAGATCTGCTTGTCTACTTACCAGATGTCATGTTGAAATGCCATGTTGAAATGTCATGTTCAAGGTAAGTGTGGAGAGTGCGACATGACAATGTTCTGTCCAGATAGGACATCGCATCGATTGTAAACTTTCACTGCAGTGTACAACAGGTCAGCAGACGAGATTTAATTTACACTAAAGTATGGCGCAATTTCTGTAACTTCAGATCTTTTCACAATCCCTTCTGGATGTACAATATTATCATATTATCGTATAGTACAGCGGATTTCAACCTTTTAAGCTCGGCGACCCCTTTTTTACAATCCCCCACTCTGCCGCGACCCCCCCCCCCACAACACAAACACACATACAGAAGAGTAGACAATAACAATCCATAATTTCGATGGTCTTAGGCGACCCCTGGCAAATTCTCAATCGACCCCCAAGGGGGTCGCGACCCACAGGTTGAGAATCCCTGTTATAGTATATCCCCTAAGTCTCCGTCTACTAACAGTATTAAAGGAATAGTTTGTTCTGTTTTAGGTAGTGAGGATCAGAATATTAAATCTTTCATACTTTAGCTGCTCTGTGCTTCTATTGTCTAATTTTACAATACTACAAAAAAAAAAATGTAAAAAAATAAAAATAAAATTATAATACTTTTTTGCCAATTTTTTTTTTCAAAGAACCGAATTCATAAAATGATAATCGGATGTAAAGACAGAATTTTACGCATTGTCTCCCCCTCAATTCCTTCGACGTATGCTAATCTTAATAGAAACTCGTTTTGTTTCGATTTCAACCCTTCAAGTTTTAATATACAGGCATTCCTCCATTGATTGAAAGGCGGATCCAGATGAGAATCCACAAATGTTAGTGGGTTATGGGTAAGATTTATAGGACGAATTCGTACAAGTGCTCCTCTAGTGCCATTAGCGCACGGAGTTTGAGTTTAGGCACATCGGCACAATTTAGGCCATGTCGTGCCCGTAATCCATTAGCGCACGGAACGGATTGCCTGAATCAGCCAGGGTAAACGATGACTAGGTAGAGTTCAAGTCTCTAACATGCGCGACTCCACACGGATACGCACAGCACGTGATTTTCTTTTGAAGGATCCTCTGTAGACAAGATTATGATAACACAGGCGTAGCTGGAATTTTCCAATGTTTGGGGGCCCAGGGGGGCTCGATCTCTTTGGGGGACCCTGCATTTTGCGTAATATTTAATTTTTAATGTAGAAACACTAATGTGGGGGCCTGGGGGGATTTTCAAATTCTCCCCCCTCCTCACCCACCCTAGTTACGCTACTGAATGACAACTAAAGGCAGTAATGACACCCGTGTATCAACAAAATACTTGTTAACTTACTAAGGATGTATTGTCTTTTAAAAGTATTTTTAATGTTTTCTTGATATTTAGTTAACTTACATGTCAAATTTGTACAAATGCTCCTTCTTCCCTAGTGCTATTAGAGCATGGAATGGGTTGCCTGAGATAGCCAGGAAAACCAGTGACTTGGCAGAATTTAAGTCATTGGTTAATATGGATGACTAAATGCATGACGCGTAGGACGTGATCAACTTTTTTGAAATAACGTCTGTATTATATAAGATAAGCTAAGATGAATCAGTAAAACAGACTAAGATTTTTTAACTATAAGATTAATATATTAAATCCAACATTTTATTGTTTTATAATTTCGCAGCAGACTTGAAGTGAAGACAGTATGGTGTCGTACGTCTCTAATCATACTCAACTCAACCAGACGTAGAGCTGTTTTAATTTAATCTCTATACATGATAATTCATCCGCAGGCTACTTCAATGTATAGCCATTCAAAACACAGTTTTATTCCGAAGATTGCTGTATTTCACGTGACGAGGGAAACGTAGTCGAGACCTGCATATTTTGCCTCATCTAATGCTGACAAAGCCATTGTCAGCCGGGGTCTTCGTCTTCTGCGCCTGTTTTCGGCAAAGGCTTTTGAGGTCTTAAATGTGTGTGCCGCAAATTTCATTAGCGCTCTCAGATTGTCGCTTATCTTCCGCCAGTTACTTTTCACTTTGCCAGTGAGGGCAAAATGGCACCTTTTTTAATCTGCAACAATATTCTTGATATTCTTATGAAAATTTAGGCTAAATGTATTCCTAAATTTACAGATTAATGTTAAAACAGTTTACATAGAACAGGGATTGTTATGTGTTATAAACTTTATTATAAAAATTTCTCACAAACATAATACAAATCTTGTACATTTGTTTTATAATCTCTTAAAACATCCTAATTAAAACATTTTTAGACTAACTTGGCCCTAACAAAAATCAGCTAAAAACAAAACATTAAAAATATTTGAAAGATCGATTAGATTAAACAAATTTAAAATAATTGGGGTTATTTTGTAAAAACTTCTGGATCTTGAAGCAGCTTGGATTTTGGAGATTCTTGAAATTTTCAAATATGGCGCTAAAAGAGTCTGCGATGGAGGGTTAACAATATGTCGCAAGTTGTCGGGCGGTGCAGTTGTTGATGCAGCACTCGCAGACTATGTCACGTGGTTGTTGATCGCTCTGGCGTTTTGGGCGGGAATTGTCCAAACTGTATCTCAGCGTTAAGAAGAGGTCTCTGAAGTTTCTTGGTTCTGTCGACAAAAGAGCGTTGGTATCTGTGTAGGCCATCAATGGTGGTATATTGGTTTCTGTAGAGCAAACAACGAATTGCTTCAATTAAGTTAGATCTAAAGGGAAGGCATTATTTAAAGATCCGCCGTTACGTACTTTCAATTTAAGCGAACTATTTCTTTAATGCGGTACAGACAATATTATTGAGACAGTCTGTACGTGCCTCTCTAAGGCCGGCCTTGCCAATTGCGTTGCCCAATGTTATGAATACTTGCGAGGCCCCTCTTTTTTTTTTTTTACAATAACATCTATTACTATTAACTAGATCATTACATCATATATTTATTATACAACGCGCATAGGAAGAAACTCAAACGCAATAGGAGTCAGAGGATTAATTAAAGTTATGCCAATCGTACGATACACAAAATAAGTTAACCCTTTAAGGGGAGGAGGACCACCACTAAGGAGCAAAATATCGATATTTAAAATTAAAAAATCGAACTTTTTTTTATTTCATCATTTGAAAGTATATCCATTTATCTACGAGTTTTGAACATTGAAATATGTAATTTTTAACTTTAAATATTGTTTTTTTAGTCATTTTTCTAGAGCATGTTTAATGTTTATTTCATCTAATTCCGAATCCACATGTAAATAATACCCTTGGTAACGTATTGAACACTTTTGAGTAGTCATATTCGACCTAGGCATCAGGGTACTTCAGGCTTATAGAGAGCTAATTTGATGGATCCAACAGGGACTATTTACGAAGTATTATTTCTTATTAAATAGGCCTACTATCCTTTGGGAAACCATCATAGCCAGCTCCGAATTTGGAGTAGATAAGGCCCCCCAAGATATGAGATATCCCCATTGTAATTCTTCTTCTAAATGATTGTGAAGATATCGCTGGGACCATTTTTTTTTTGGGGGGGGGGGTGTCACATCATTACTTGATAGTTGGTGACATTTATTGGTTGTGGACCACGAGATGCACTTGTTGATGGAGAATAAGATGTTTCGCGTGGAAATCAAAGGGACACAGGGGCATCATGGGAAGAATAAAATCTCGTTAGCGAGATCAGTTCACATGGTCAAGTAGTGGTAGTAGACATGTCTTTGAGTTGGATTGACGTTTTATGTAGTTGATTTATTAATAGAGTAGCAGTCCTGTACTTATAGAATATTTCATTGGATTTATGTGACAAAATATGTATTTATGGCGGAATCGGCCATGCATATGTGTATCTTATTTTATATTCAATAAAATAAATGTCTGCTATTAGAGGAGTTAACTGATTGCTGTTAATACTTGTTGTGCTGTGCTAATGTTAGTTGTCATAAGACATAAAAAGTAGTACAGCAACTCAAGCGAAACAAATCGTGTCCTAATTATTATATCAAGATCAAATGTCATTCAACAAGCAGAAGAAGAACCATAAACATTTTACAGGGGGGTGGGGGGGGGGAGGGTCCCTAAACTATAGGTTATGTTGCCTACATGTAAGTCCAGAACTGATCCTAGCAGTCTTTGAAATCACTTAACCCTCAACACCTGCTCTCCCTAGTTGAAAGAAAATGTGGCCAAGTCTAGAGAGATGTATTAAACAGGCTACTACGTGGATTTGGACAGTGGAAGAACAAAGAAATGACTTACTCTTGTTTGAGTCGTCCCGAGCGAGGTCCACGTCTGCTAGTGTCGACAAAGGAATACTGAACACGTCTCCAATGCTGTTCTCCACTGAGCGCTTCCTTTGGAACACGTCTGGGAACTGGTTACGCAACAAGAAGCACAGGTTGGCATGAGCTCTGGCCAGGCGGGCGCCACATATACCTCTAAGAAAAACAAACAAGTCACCAATTCTTACTTTATGTTCGAATAATATAGTAAACTAAACTTTAATATCTTTGCATGGGGGCGGTCATGTGCAAAAGGGATATTACTGATACTCCGTAAGGAAAATATATTATAATTGGTAGTTTCCCCTGTCGCACATTGAGGCGCTTTAAAGGTTAATAAAAAAAAAAAAAGATGTATTTAAGAATCAATGAAGAGATCTTTCTGGAATGTCATTAAAATGTGTTTTCCTGGCTGATTAAGGAAACCCATTCCATGCTCTAATAGCATTTGGGAATAAGGAGCATTAGTAAGTGTCCTAGCGAATGGAATTTAGATTGTGCCTTTATCGTTGTGTCTTTCTGAGTATTTTTGGTTTTGTATTAGTAAATTATGGTTCAGTGTTTTATGAATAATTGTTACTTTATTTTTTAGTCATCTGTCCTGAAGAGTCTAAATTTAGAGATTTTATCACTCGTGGTACTCTATCAAAAACAGGACGCATATTCTAATATTGGCATAACCAAGAACCAGGTTATAAGCCTACAACCTTTTAGTTTTTTTTTTGTTTTGTGTAAAATTTTTTGATAAATCCTTAAGCTTTGATCGTAACTTAAGAGCCCTGACCACAAGGCCCTTCAGTACTCCCCTTGCCTACCCCCCCCCTACAATTATAGATAGAAGTTCTTATACTGACCTTCCATGAGTCCCCTTGCTGACATCACATGCACTGATGTCTTGACCCAGAGAGAGCCCCACGAATAGCGTGACGCACACGACTACGAAGCTCAAGCAGACGTCAATCCCAGCATTCATTTCTACTGTCAAAACAAGAACGAAATCATTGTAAAAAAAAAAAAACATAAAAAAAAAAAAAACACAAATTTACTTAGATCTGAGGTTTTTTTTTCACAAGTAAAACTATACTTGAGTTGGCATGCATTCTAAATAGCTCCTCACATTTAAGTGGCGTGGCGGGGTGTGGGGGTGGGCGAACAGCACCAGGCGACACCAAACCGAAATGTGCCCAATTTCACGAGCTCAACTCAGTTTGGAATAGAGTTGAAAGAAATTGAGGTACTGTCAAGGTACTATCAAGACTAACATTTCAATTTAAACACGTTTTAAGTAGTTTTTCTTGGCCCTCCCATCGGTTCTACTGGTTCCATCGGCTCTACTGGTTCCATCGGCTCTACTGGTTCCATCGGCTCTACTGGTTCCATCGGCTCTACTGGTTCCATCGGCTCTACTGGTTCCATCGGCTCTACTGGTTCCATCGGCTCTACTGGTTCCATCGGTTCTACTGGTTCCATCGGTTCTACTGGTTTCCATCGGTTCTACTGGTTTGTTTCTCTTGTCTATGACTTACTACTATGGAAAGTACCATACAAAATTTAAAAATAAAAACAAATAATTCCGCCTTTATAAAACTGAATATTGTTTCGGAAAAAGCGAATATTTTACTCTTAAAAACTAATGAATGAAATAAAAAGAACAAAACAAGAACATCTCCACCCCGCCCTACCCACGAAAAAAAAAAATCCAGGTTTAAATCTATTTTCTACTGAGTCAGGGTATAGACCAGTGTTTCTCAAACTGTGTGCCGCGGCACATTAGTGTGCCGCCGAAGATTTGCAGGTGTGCCGCGGGAGTTTTTAGAACGCCACACGTGCAGCGTTACACAGGTCTGCCTAATATTAAATTTTTATTTTACGTTGCGATGACATCCCAACTTGCAATGACCAGTAATAGTAGTGGATCTTTCCATTATGACGGAAAGGGGTGTTAGCTATTCAGGTTATGGAATTGTCCACTATACATATATTATTATAATGAATAAAATGTTGGCCGCCTTAGCAGACGCACAGCAGTTCTCGAATTGGTAACGATAATAATAAGCGATGTGTTTCATGTAAATTGGTTAGGTGTATGCTAATAATTTATCACTAAGCCTTATATTCATTGTTATCCATGG